>NW_025756340.1:0-6642 GCF_021184085.1 Oncorhynchus gorbuscha
GGAGGCTAGCTGACTGTTAGAGCCATATAGAAGGAGGTGTAGGCTAGCTGGCTGTTAGAGCCATATAGAGGAGGCTAGCTGACTGTTAGAAGCCATATAGAAGGAGGTGTAGGCTAGCATTGGCTGTTAGAGCCATATAGAGGAGGTGTAGGCTAGCTGACTGTTAGAGCCATATAGAGGGAGGTGTAGGCTAGCTGGCTGTTAGAGCCATATAGAGGGAGGTGTAGGCTAGCTGGCTGTTAGAGCCATATAGAGGGAGGTGTAGGCTAGCTGACTGTTAGAGCCATATAGAGGGAGGTGTAGGCTAGCTGACTGTTAGAGCCATATAGAAGGAGGTGTAGGCTAGCTGACTGTTAGAGCCATATAGAAGGAGGTGTAGGCTAGCTGACTGTTAGAGCCATATAGAGGGAGGTGTAGGCTAGCTGACTGTTAGAGCCATATAGAGGGAGGTGTAGGCTAGCTGACTGTTTAGCCATATAGAGGGAGGCTAGCTGACTAGGCCAAATAATGTCATATTCACACAGAGCCATATAGAGGAGGCTAGTGGACTGTTAGAGCCACATAGAAGGCTAGCTGGACTGTTAGAGCCATAGAGGGAGGTGTAGGCCACCTGGCTGTTAGAGCTCATATAGAGGGGGATTGACTGTTAGGGCCATATAGAGGGAGGTAGCTGGCTGTTAGAGGATACAGAGGGAATAGTCACTGTTAGACACAGAGGAGGCTAGGCTGACTGGTTAGAGCCATATAGAGGTGTAGGCTAGCTGGACTGTTAGAGCCACAGAGAGGAGGTGTAGGCTAGCTGGACTGTTAGAG
The DNA here is from genome assembly GCF_021184085.1 of Oncorhynchus gorbuscha. Taxonomy (NCBI): domain Eukaryota; kingdom Metazoa; phylum Chordata; class Actinopteri; order Salmoniformes; family Salmonidae; genus Oncorhynchus; species Oncorhynchus gorbuscha. The sequence goes on from NW_025756340.1 coordinate 814, forward strand.
CCATATAGAGAGGAGCTGACTGTTAGGCCATATAGAGGGAGGCTAGCTGGCTGTTAGAGCCATAGTAGAAGGAGTGTTAGAGCCTAGCTGACTGTTAGAGCCATATAGAGGAGGTGTAGGCTAGCTGACTGTTAGAGCCATATAGAAGGAGGTGTAGGCTAGCTGACTGTTAGAGCCATATAGAGGGAGTGTAGGCTAGCTGGCTGTTAGAGCCATATAGAGGGAGGTGTAGGCTAGCTGACTGTTAGAGCCATACAGAGGAGGTGTAGGCTAGCTGACTGTTAGAGCCATATAGAGGGAGGTGCTGGACTGTTAGAGCCATATATAGAGGAGGTGTAGGCTGCTGACTGTTAGAGCCATATAGAGGAGGTGTAGGCTAGCTGACTGTTAGAGCCATATAGAGGAGGTGTAGCTAGCTGACTGTTAGAGCCATATAGAGGAGGTGTAGGCTAGCTGACTGTTTAGCCATATAGAGGAGGTGTAGGCTAGCTGACTGTTAGAGCCATAGAGGAGGTGTAGGCCAGCTGGCTGTTGGGACCATATAGAGGGAGGCTAGCTGACTGTTAGAGCCATATAGAGGAGGTGTAGGGCTAGCTGGCTGTTGACTAGAGGAGGCTAGCTGACTGTTAGAGCCATATAGAGGGAGTGTAGGCTAGCTGACTGTTAGAGCCATATAGAGGAGGTGTAGGCTAGACTGAATGTTAGAGCCATATAGAGGAGGTGTAGGCTAGCTGACTGTTAGAGCCATATAGAGGGAGGTGTAGGCTAGCTGACTGTTAGAGCCATATAGAGGGAGGTGTAGGCTAGCTGACTGTTAGAGCCATATAGAGGGAGTGTAGGCTAGCTGACTGTTTAGCCATATAGAGGAGGAGGCTAGCTGACTGTTAGAGCCATATAGGAGGAGGTGTAGGCTAGCTGGCTGTTAGAGCCATATAGAGGAGGTGAGGCTAGCTGACTGTTAGAGCCATATAGAGGTGAGGCTAGCTGACTGTTAGAGCCATATAGGGGAGTGTGTAGGCTAGCTGGCTGTTAGAGCCATATAGAGGGAGGTGTAGGCTAGCTGACTGTTAGAGCCATATAGAAGGAGGTGTAGGCTAGCTGGCTGTTAGAGCCATATAGAGGGAGGTGTAGGCTAGCTGACTGTTAGAGCCATATAGAGGGAGGTGTAGGCTAGCTGGCTGTTAGAGCCATATAGAGGGGAGGTGTAGGCTAGCTGACTGTTTAGCCATATAGAGGAGGTGTAGGCTAGCTGGCTGTTAGAGCCATATAGAGGGAGGTGTAGGCTATTGACTAGTATAGAGTGAGGCTAGCTGACTGTTAGAGCCATATAGAGGGAGGTGTAGAGCCATATAGAGGGGAGGCTAGCTGACTGTTAGAGCCATATAGAGGAGTAGGCTAGTGACTGTTAGAGCCATATAGAGGAGGCTAGCTGACTGTTAGAGCCATATAGAGGGAGGCTAGCTGACTGTTAGAGCCATATAGAGGGAGGCTAGTAGACTGTTGAGCCATATAGAGGGGTGTAGGCTAGCTGACTGTTAGAGCCATATAGAGGAGGTGTAGGCTAGCTGGCTGTTAGAGCCACATAGAGGAGGCTAGCTGACTGTTAGAGCCATATAGAGGGAGGCTAGCTGACTGTTAGAGCCATATAGAGGAGCTAGCTGACTGTTAGAGCCATATAGAGGGAGGCTAGCTGACTGTTAGAGCCATATAGAGGAGGTGTAGGCTAGCTGACTGTTAGAGCCAAATAGAGGGAGGCTAGCTGACTGTTTAGCCATATAGAGGGAGGTGTAGGCTAGCTGACTGTTAGAGCCATATAGAGGGAGTGTAGGCTAGCTGACTGTTAGAGCCAAATAGAGGGAGGCTAGCTGACTGTTAGAGCCATATAGAGGAAGGTGTAGGCTAGCTGACTGTTAGAGCCAAATAGAGGGAGGTGTAGGCTAGCTGGCTGTTAGAGCCATATAGAGGGAGGTGTAGGCTAGCTGACTGTTAGAGCCATATAGAGGAGGCTAGCTGACTGTTAGAGCCATATAGGGGAGGTGTAGGCTAGCTGACTGTTAGAGCCATATAGAGGAGGTGTAGGCTAGCTGGCTGTTAGAGCCATATAGAGGGGGTGTAGGCTAGCTAACTGTTAGAGCCACATAGAGGGAGATGTAGGCTAGCTGACTGTTTAGCCATATAGAGGGAGATGTAGGCTAGCTGACTGTTTAGCCATATAGAGGGAGGTGTAGGCTATTGACTGTTTAGCCATATAGAGGGGAGATGTAGGCTAGCTGACTGTTAGAGCCATATAGAGGGAGGTGTAGGCTAGCTGACTGTTAGAGCCACATAGAGGGAGGTGTAGGCTAGCTGACTGTTTAAATATAGAGGAGGTGAGCTAGCTGGCTGTTAGAGCCATATAGAGGAGGTGTAGGCTAGCTGGCTGTTAGAGCCATATAGAGGGAGGTGAGGCTAGCTGACTGTTAGAGCCATATGAGGGATGTGTAGGCTAGCTGGACTGTTAGAGCCCATATAGAGGAGGTGTAGGCTACCTGGCTGTTAGAGCCATATAGAGGGAGGCTAGCTGACTGTTAGAGCCATATAGAGGGAGGCTAGCTGGCTGTTAGAGCCATATAGAGGGAGGCTAGCTGACTGTTAGAGCCATATAGAGGGAGGCTAGCTGACTGTTAGAGCCATATAGAGGGAGGCTAGCTGACTGTTAGAGCCATATAGAGGGAGGTGTAGGCTAGCTGACTGTTAGAGCCATATAGAGGGAGGTGTAGGCTAGCTGACTGTTACAGCCATATAGAGGAAGGTGTAGGCTAGCTGACTGTTAGAGCCATATAGAGGGAGGTGTAGGCTAGCTTACTGTTAGAGCCATATAGAGGGAGGCTAGCTGACTGTTAGAGCCATATAGAGGGAGGTGTAGGCTAGCTGACTGTTAGAGCCATATAGAGGGAGGCTAGCTGACTGTTAGAGCCATATAGAGGGAGGCTAGCTGGCTGTTAGAGCCATATAGAGGGAGGCTAGCTGGCTGTTAGAGCCATATAGAGGGAGGCTAGCTGGCTGTTAGAGCCATATAGAGGGAGGTTTAGGCTAGCTGACTGTTAGAGCCATATAGAGGGAGGTGTAGGCTAGCTGACTGTTAGAGCCATATAGAGGGAGGTGTAGGCTAGCTGACTGTTAGAGCCATATAGAGGGAGGTGTAGGCTAGCTGACTGTTACAGCCATATAGAGGAAGGTGTAGGCTAGCTGACTGTTAGAGCCATATAGAGGGAGGTGTAGGCTAGCTGACTGTTAGAGCCATATAGAGGGAGGCTAGCTGACTGTTAGAGCCATATAGAGGGAGGTGTAGGCTAGCTGACTGTTAGAGCCATATAGAGGGAGGCTAGCTGACTGTTAGAGCCATATAGAGGGAGGTGTAGACTAGCTGACTGTTAGAGCCATATAGAGGGAGGTGTAGGCTAGCTGAATGTTAGAGCCATATAGAGGGAGGTGTAGGCTAGCTGGCTGTTAGAGCCATATAGAGGGAGGTGTAGGCTAGCTGACTGTTAGAGCCATATAGAGGAAGGTGTAGGCTAGCTGACTGTTAGAGCCATATAGAGGGAGGTGTAGGCTAGCTTACTGTTAGAGCCATATAGAGGGAGGCTAGCTGACTGTTAGAGCCATATAGAGGGAGGTGTAGGCTAGCTGACTGTTAGAGCCATATAGAGGGAGGCTAGCTGACTGTTAGAGCCATATAGAGGGAGGCTAGCTGACTGTTAGAGCCATATAGAGGGAGGCTAGCTGACTGTTAGAGCCATATAGAGGGAGGTGTAGGCTAGCTTACTGTTAGAGCCATATAGAGGGAGGCTAGCTGACTGTTAGAGCCATATAGAGGGAGGTGTAGGCTAGCTGACTGTTAGAGCCATATAGAGGGAGGTGTAGGCTAGCTGGCTGTTAGAGCCATATAGAGGGAGGTGTAGGCTAGCTGACTGTTTAGCCATATAGAGGGAGGTGTAGGCTAGCTGACTGTTAGAGCCATATAGAGGGAGGTGTAGGCTAGCTGACTGTTTAGCCATATAGAGTGAGGCTAGCTGACTGTTAGAGCCATATAGAGGGAGGCTAGCTGGCTATTAGAGCCATATAGAGGGAGGCTAGCTGACTGTTAGAGCCATATAGAGGGAGGTGTAGGCTAGCTGACTGTTAGAGCCATATAGAGGGAGGCTAGCTGACTGTTAGAGCCATATAGAGGGAGGCTAGCTGACTGTTAGAGCCATATAGAGGGAGGCTAGCTGACTGTTAGAGCCATATAGAGGGAGGTGTAGGCTAGCTGACTGTTAGAGCCATATAGAGGGAGGTGTAGGCTAGCTGGCTGTTAGAGCCATATAGAGGGAGGCTAGCTGACTGTTAGAGCCATATAGAGGGAGGCTAGCTGGCTGTTAGAGCCATATAGAGGGAGGCTAGCTGACTGTTAGAGCCATATAGAGGGAGGCTAGCTGACTGTTAGAGCCATATAGAGGGAGGTGTAGGCTAGCTGACTGTTAGAGCCAAATAGAGGGAGGCTAGCTGACTGTTAGAGCCATATAGAGGGAGGTGTAGACTAGCTGACTGTTAGAGCCATATAGAGGGAGGTGTAGGCTAGCTGACTGTTAGAGCCAAATAGAGGGAGGCTAGCTGACTGTTAGAGCCATATAGAGGAAGGTGTAGGCTAGCTGACTGTTAGAGCCAAATAGAGGGAGGTGTAGGCTAGCTGGCTGTTAGAGCCATATAGAGGGAGGTGTAGGCTAGCTGACTGTTAGAGCCATATAGAGGGAGGCTAGCTGACTGTTAGAGCCATATAGAGGGAGGTGTAGGCTAGCTGACTGTTAGAGCCATATAGAGGGAGGTGTAGGCTAGCTGGCTGTTAGAGCCATATAGAGGGAGGTGTAGGCTAGCTGACTGTTAGAGCCATATAGAGGGAGATGTAGGCTAGCTGACTGTTTAGCCATATAGAGGGAGATGTAGGCTAGCTGACTGTTTAGCCATATAGAGGGAGGTGTAGACTAGCTGACTGTTAGAGCCATATAGAGGGAGATGTAGGCTAATGACTATTGAAACCATATAGAGGGAGATGTAGGCTAGCTGACTGTTTAGCCATATAAGAGGAGGTGTAGGCTATTTGACTATTAGAGCCATATAGAAGGAGGTGTAGGCTAGCTGGCTGTTAGAGACATATAGAGGGAGGTGTAGGCTAGCTGACTGTTAGAGCCATATAGAGGGAGGCTAGCTGACTGTTAGAGCCATATAGAGGGATGTGTAGGCTAGCTGACTGTTAGAGCCATATAGAGGAGGTGTAGGCTAGCTGGCTGTTAGAGCCATATAGAGGAGGCTAGCTGACTGTTAGAGCCATATAGAGGGAGGCTAGCTGGCTGTTAGAGCCATATAGGAGGAGGCTAGCTGACTGTTAGAGCCATATAGAGGGGAGGCTAGCTGACTGTTAGAGCCATATAGAGGGAGGCTAGCTGACTGTTAGAGCCATATAGAGGGAGGTGGAGGCTAGCTGACTGTTAGAGCCATAGAGGAGGTGTAGGCTAGCTGACTGTTACAGCCATATAGAGGAAGGTGTAGGCTAGCTGACTGTTAGAGCCATATAGAGGGAGGTGTAGGCTAGCTTACTGTTAGAGCCATATAGAGGGAGGCTAGCTGACTGTTAGAGCCATATAGAGGGAGGTGTAGGCTAGCTGACTGTTAGAGCCATATAGAGGGAGGCTAGCTGACTGTTAGAGCCATATAGAGGAGGCTAGCTGGCTGTTAGAGCCATATAGAGGGAGGCTAGCTGGCTGTTAGAGCCATATAGAGAGGAGGCTAGCTGGCTGTTAGAGCCATATAGAG
>NW_025756341.1:0-6639 GCF_021184085.1 Oncorhynchus gorbuscha
GCATGGTGATCTTAGGTTTGTGTGTCGGCTACTCGGCCATGGAAACCCTTTCACGAAGCTCCCGACGAACAGGTCCTGTGCTGACGCGTGCCGGTCCCATTCTGTGAGCTTGTGTGGCCTACCACTTTGTGGCTGAGCCATTGTTACTCCTAGACATTTACACTTCATAATAACAGCCCTTACAGTTGACCGGGGCAGCTTTAGCAGAGCAAAAATTTGACAAACTGTCTTGTTGGAAAGTTGACAACCTATGATGGGGCCACGCTGAAAGTGACTGAGCTTTTCAATAAGGCCATTCTACTGACAATGTTTGTCCATGGAGATTGCATGACTGTGTGCTCGATTGTATACACCTGTCAGCAACGGGTGTGGCCGAAATAGCCGAATATACCAATTTGAAGGGTTGTACACATACTTTTGTATATATAGCACCTCTACCAGACTGAGTCCGTAATGCCAACATGTTTCAAGCAGACCACCATAGTCCATGTGCCCAAGAAAACTAAGGTAACCTGCCTAAATGACTACCGACCCGTAGCACTCACATCTGTAGCCATGAAGGCCTTTGAAAGGCTGGTCATATCACGCACGTCAACACCATTATCCAAGAAACCCTAGACCCACTCCAATTGGCATCCACCCACCCACAACGAGATCCACAGATGATGCAGTCTCTATTGCATTTCACACTGCCCTTTCCACACCCTGGACAAAAGGAACACCCGTGCGAGAATGCTATTCATTGACTACAGCTCAGCATTCAACAACATAGTTCCCTCAAAGCTCAATACTAAGCTAAGGACTAATAAAATAAAATCAAAATCAAATCAAATGTATTTATATAGCCCTTCTTACATCAGCTGATATATCAAAGTGCTGTACAGAAACCCAGCCTAAAATCCTAAACAGCAAGAAATGCAGGTGTAGAATCACGGTGGCTAGGAAAAACTCCCTAGAAAGGCCAAAACCTAGGAAGAAACCTAGAGAGGAACCAGGCGATCATTCTGTTCGTTTCCCTCTGCTGGTCTTATTGGGTTCTTTCCTCTTTCTATCCCTCTCTCTCCCCCTCCCCTCTCACTCTCTCGCTCTCTCTCTCTCTATCGTTCCGTTCCTGCTCCCAGCTGTTCCTATTCCCCTAATCATCATTTAGTCTTCCCACACCTGTTCCCGATCCTTTCCCCTGATTAGAGTCCCTATTTATTCCTTTGTGTTCCGTTCCTGTCCCGTCGGTTCCTTGTTTAGTATTCACCATGCTGTGATTGTGATTTTCGCCCTGTCCTGTCGTGTTTTTTGCCTTCATCAGATGCTGCGTGTGAGCAGGTGTCTCTGTCAACTACGGCCTGCGCCTACCCGGCTTACCTGCAGTCTGTGGCCGCTTTCTCTTGTTATTCCCCTACAGACTAGAGGATTTCTGTTATTCCCTGTTTGGACTTGAATAAACTCTGTTTCTGTTAAGTCGCTTTTGGGTCCTCTATCACCTGCATGACAGAAGGAACCGACCAAGGAATGGACCCAGCGACTTCAGACGCTCGTTACACTGCCGTCAAGATCCAAGGAGCCATGCTCGGCAGACACGAGCAGGAATTGTCTGCTGCTCGCCATGCCGTGGAGAACCTGGCCGCTCAGGTTTCCGACCTCTCTGGACAGTTCCAGAGTCTACGCCTCGTGCCACCTGTTACTTCCTGGCCTGCCGAGCCTCCAGAACCTAGGGTTAATAACCCACCTTGCTACTCCGGGCAGCCCACTGAGTGCCGCCTCCTTTCTCACGCAGTGTGAGATTGTGTTCTCTCTCCAACCCAACACATACTCTAGAGAGAGAGCTCGGGTTGCTTACGTCATTTCACTCCTTACTGGCCGGGCTCGAGAATGGGGCACAGCTATCTGGGAGGCAAGGGCTGATTGCTCTAACAAGTTCCAGAACTTTAAAGAGGAGATGATTCGGTTTTTGACCGTTCAGTTTTTGGTAGGGAGGCTTCTAGGGCCCTGGCTTCCTTATGCCAAGGTGAACGGTCCATAACGGATTATTCTATTGAGTTTCGCACTCTTGCTGCCTCTAGTGAGTGGAACGAGCCGGCGCTGCTCGCCGTTTTCTGGAGGGACTCCACGCAGTGGTTAAGGATGAGATTCTCTCCCGGGAGGTTCCTTCAGATGTGGACTCTTTGATTGCTCTCGCCATCCGCATAGAACGACGGGTAGATCTTCGTCACCGGGCTCGTGGAAGAGAGCTCGCATCAACGGTGTTTCCCTGCTCCGCATCGCAACCATCTCCTCCTCTGGCTTTGAGACTGAGCCCATGCAGCTGGGAGGGATTCGCATCTCGACTAAGGAGAGGGAACGGAGGATCACCAACCGCCTGTGCCTCTATTGCGGAGTTGCTGGACATTTTGTTAATTCATGTCCAGTAAGAGGCCAGAGCCCATCAGTAAGCGGAGGGCTACTGGTGAGCGCTACTACTCAGGTCTCTTCATCTAGATCTTGTACTACTATGTCGGTCCATCTACGCTGACCGGTTCGGGTGCTACATGCAGTGCCTTGATTGACTCTGGGGCTGAGGGTTGTTTCATGGACGAAGCATGGGTTCGAAACATAACATTCCTTTCAGACCGTTAGACAAGCCTACGCCCATGTTTGCCTTAGATGGTAGTCATCTTCCCAGTATCAAATTTGAGACACTACCTTTAACTCTCACAGTATCTGGTAACCACAGTGAGACTATTTTTGATTTTCCGTTCACCGTTTACACCTGTTGTTTTGGGTCATCCCTGGCTAGTATGTCATAATCCTTCTATTAATTGGTCTAGTAATTCTATCCTATCCTGGAACGTTTCTTGTCATGTGAAGTGTTTAATGTCTGCCATCCCTCCCGTTTCTTCTGTCCCTACTTCTCAGGAGGAACCTGGCGATTTGACAGGAGTGCCGGAGGAATATCATGATCTGCGCACGGTCTTCAGTCGGTCCCGAGCCAACTCCCTTCCTCCTCACCGGTCGTATGATTGTAGTATTGATCTCCTTCCGGGGACCACTCCTCCTCGAGGTAGACTATACTCTCTGTCGGCTCCCCGAACGTAAGGCTCTCGAGGATTATTTGTCTGTGTCTCTTGACGCCGGTACCATAGTGCCTTCTTCTTCTCCGGCCGGGGCGGGGTTCTTTTTTGTTAAGAAGAAGGACGGTACTCTGCGCCCTGCGTGGATTATCGAGGGCTGAATGACATAACGGTTAAGAATCGTTATCCGCTTCCCTTATGTCATCAGCCTTCGAGATTCTGCAGGGAGCCAGGTGCTTTACTAAGTTGGACCTTCGTAACGCTTACCATCTCGTGCGCATCAGAGAGGGGGACGAGTGGAAAACGGCGTTTAACACTCCGCTAGGGCATTTTGAGTACCGGGTTCTGCCGCTCGGTCTCGCCAATGCGCCAGCTGTTTTTCAGGCATTAGTTAATGATGTTCTGAGAGACATGCTGAACATCTTTGTTTTTGTCTATCTTGACGATATCCTGATTTTTTCTCCGTCACTCGAGATTCATGTTCAGCACGCTCGACGTGTTCTACAGCGCCTTTAGAGAATTGTCTCTACGTAAAGGCTGAGAAGTGCTCTTTTCATGTCTCCTCCGTTACTTTTCTCGGTTCCGTTATTTCCGCTGAAGGCATTCAGATGGATTCCGCTAAGGTCCAAGCTGTCAGTGATTGGCCCGTTCCAAGGTCACGTGTCGAGTTGCAGCGCTTTAGGTTTCGCTAATTTCTATCGGCGTTTCATTCGTAATTTCGGTCAAGTTGCTGCTCCTCTCACAGCTCTTACTTCTGTCAAGACGTGTTTTAAGTGGTCCGGTTCCGCCCAGGAGCTTTTGATCTTCTAAAAGAACGCTTTACGTCCGCTCCTATCCTCGTTACTCCTGACGTCACTAGACAATTCATTGTCGAGGTTGACGCTTCAGAGGTAGGCGTGGGAGCCATTCTATCCCAGCTTCCAGTCTGACGATAAGGTTCATCCTTGCGCTTATTTTTCTCATCGCCTGTCGCCATCTGAGCGCAACTATGATGTGGGTAATCGTGAACTGCTCGCCATCCGCTTAGCCCTAGGCGAATGGCGACAGTGGTTGAGGGGGCGATGTTCCTTTTGTCGTTTGGACAGACCATAAGAACCTTGAGTACATCCGTTCTGCCAAACGACTTAATGCCCGTCAAGCTCGTTGGGCGTTGTTTTTCGCTCGTTTCGAGTTTGTGATTTCTTACCGTCCGGGTAGCAAGAACACCAAGCCTGATGCCTTATCCCGTCTGTTTAGTTCTTCTGTGGCTTCTACTGATCCCGAGGGGATTCTTCCTTATGGGCGTGTTGTCGGGTTAACAGTCTGGGGAATTGAAAGACAGGTTAAGCAAGCACTCACGCACACTGCGTCGCCGCGCTTGTCCTAGTAACCTCCTTTTCGTTCCTGTTTCCACTCGTCTGGCTGTTCTTCAGTGGGCTCACTCTGCCAAGTTAGCTGGTCATCCCGGTGTTCGAGGCACTCTTGCGTCTATTCGCCAGCGCTTTTGGTGGCCGACTCAGGAGCGTGACACGCGCCGTTTCGTGGCTGCTTGTTCGGACTGCGCGCAGACTAAGTCGGGTAACTCTCCTCCTGCCGGTCGTCTCAGACCGCTCCCCATTCCTTCTCGACCATGGTCTCACATCGCCTTAGGCTTCACTACCGGTCTGCCTTTGTCTGCGGGGAAGACTGTGAGAGCCGCCAATAAACGCAGGATTAAGAGTCCAAGGTATTGTTGCGGCCAGAGAGTGTGGCTTTCCACTCGCAACCTTCCTCTTACGACAGCTTCTCGTAAGTTGACTCCGCGGTTCATTGGTCCGTCCGTGTCTCCCAGGTCGTCAATCCCTGTCGCTGTGCGACTGCTTCTTCCGCGACATCTTCGTCGCGTCCATCCTGTCTTCCATGTCTCCTGTGTTAAGCCCTTTCTTCGCACCCCCGTTCGTCTTCCCTCCCCCCTCCCGTCCTTGTCGAGAGCGCACCTATTTACAAGGTACATAAGATCATGGACATGCGTTCGGGACGGGGTCACCAATACTTAGTGGATTGGGAGGGTTACGGTCCTGAGGAGAGGAGTTGGGTTCCGTCTCGGGACGTGCTGGACCGTTCACTCATCGATGATTTCCTCCGTTGCCGCCAGGATTCCTCCTCGAGTGCGCCAGGAGGCGCCGGTGAGTGGGGGGTACTGTCATGTTTGTCATTTATTATCATGTCTTGTCCCTGTGCTCCCCATTCTGTTCGTTTCCTCTGCTGGTCTTATTGGGTTCTTTCCTCTTTCTATCCCTCTCTCTCCCCTCCCCTCTCACTCTCTCGCTCTCTCTTCTCTCTATCGCTCCGTTCCTGCTCCCAGCTGTTCCTATTCCCCTAATCATCATTTAGTCTTCCCACACCTGTTCCCGATCCTTTCCCCTGATTAGAGTCCCTATTTATTCCTTTGTGTTCCGTTCCTGTCCCGTCGGTTCCTTGTTTAGTATTCACCATGCTGTGATTGCGTTTCGCCCTGTCCTGTCGTGTTTTTGCTTGATTGTTATCGCCCTGTCCTGTCGTGTTTTTTGCCTTCATCAGATGCTGCGTGTGAGCAGGTGTCTCTGTCTACTACGGCCTGCGCCTACCCAAGCGACCTGCAGTCTGTGGCCGCTTCTCTTGTTATTCCCCTCTACAGACTAGAGGATTTCTGTTATTCCCTGTTTGGACTTAAATAAACTCTGTTTCTGTTAAGTCGCTTGGGTCCTACCTGCTGTCTCTAGAGTTGAAAACTGCAGGTCTGGGACAGGTAGCACGTCCGGTGAACAGGCCTAGGGTTCCATGGCCGCAGTTGAAACTGGGAGCAGCAGCACGGCCAGGTGGACTGGGGACGGCTTGGACTCATCACGTCCTGAATAGTCCTGTGGCATGGTCCTAGGGCTCAGGTCCTCCGAGAGAGAGAGAATTAGAGAGAGCATACTTGAATTCACACAGGACACCGGATAAGACAGGAGAAATACCCCAGATATAACAGACTACCCTAGCCCCAGACACATACAAACTACTGCAGACTAAACACCTTCCTCTGCAACTGGATCCTAGACTTCTTTGACGGAAGAGAAGGTAACAAACACATCCGCCACGCTTGATCCCTTAACCTCTTCCAGTCTACCCTCTGCTTTTCGAACATTCTGTGAAAAATCGCGCAACACTTCAGCGCCCCCTGCTACTCATGCCAGGAATATAGTATATGCATATGATTAGTATGTGTGGATAGAAAACACTCAGACGTTTATAAAACTGGTTAAATCACGGCTGTGACTTTAACAGAACGTGCGTTTCATTGGAAAGTGCAGGGAAAATCTGATCACTGAAAGTGGAAAAATATATCCATCCGCCTGCTTCAACCCATTGTTATGGGCCGAAAGACATTAAATGTGGCTGGGGTTGCAGTACTACGGCTTCCACACGATGTCTAACCACAGTCTTGTCATTTTTGCCTAGGATTTTGTTTCTTGAGTCAGGCAGACAGGCGCGGCCCATTCTTCGATCTCTGACCGGATATTTTGAATTGAGAAATGCACGGACAGTATTTCAGGACGGACCCTATAGAAGAAGCACTTCGTCATACGTGATTAATTTGATCGCTTATTAACGT
>NW_025756342.1:0-6638 GCF_021184085.1 Oncorhynchus gorbuscha
GATCAGGTTAATACACTGACTGGAGAGGAGAGGGATCAGGTTAATACACTGACTGGAGAGGAGAGGGGATCAGGTTAATACACTGACTGAGAGGAGAGGAGATCAGGTTAATACACTGACTGGAGAGGAGAGGGATCAGGTTAATACACTGACTGGAGAGGAGAGGGATCAGGTTAATACACTGACTGGAGAGAGAGGGATCAGGTTAATACACTGACTGGAGAGGAGAGGGGATCAGGTTAATACACTGACTGGAGAGGAGAGGGGATCAGGTTAATACACTGACTGGAGAGGAGAGGGGATCAGGTTAATACACTGACTGGAGAGGAGAGGGGATCAGGTTAATACACTGACTGGAGAGGAGAGGGGATCAGGTTAATACACTGACTGGAGAGGAGAGGGGATCAGGTTAATACACTGACTGAGAGGAGAGGGGATCAGGTTAATACACTGACTGGAGAGAGGAGATCAGGTTAATACACTGACTGGAGAGGAGATCAGGTTAATACACTGACTGGAGAGGAGATCAGGTTAATACACTGACTGGAGAGGAGATCAGGTTAATACACTGACTGGAGAGGAAATCAGGTTAATACACTGACTGGAGAGGAAATCAGGTTAATACACTGACTGGAGAGGAGAGGAAATCAGGTTAATACACTGACTGGAGAGGAGAGGAAATCAGGTTAATACACTGACTGGAGAGGAAATCAGGTTAATACACTGACTGGAGAGGAAATCAGGTTAATACACTGACTGGAGAGGAAATCAGGTTAATACACTGACTGGAGAGGAAATCAGGTTAATACACTGACTGGAGAGGAAATCAGGTTAATACACGGACTGGAGAGGAGAGCAGGTTAATACACTGACTGGAGTGGGGATCAGGTTAATAGAGGAGAGGGGATCAGGTTAATACACTGACTGGAGAGGAGATCAGGTTAATACACTGACTGGAGAGGAGAGGAGATCAGGTTAATACACTGACTGGAGAGGAGATCAGGTTAATACACTGACTGGAGAGGAGATCAGGTTAATACACTGACTGGAGAGGAGATCAGGTTAATACACTGACTGGAGAGGAAATCAGGTTAATACACTGACTGGAGAGGAAATCAGGTTAATACACTGACTGGAGAGGAAATCAGGTTAATACACTGACTGGAGAGGAAATCAGGTTAATACACGGACTGGAGAGGAGAGCAGGTTAATACACTGACTGGAGTGGGGATCAGGTTAATAGAGGAGAGGGGATCAGGTTAATACACTGACTGGAGAGGAGATCAGGTTAATACACTGACTGGAGAGGAGAGGAGATCAGGTTAATACACTGACTGGAGAGGAGATCAGGTTAATACACTGACTGGAGAGGAGATCAGGTTAATACACTGACTGGAGAGGAGATCAGGTTAATACACTGACTGGAGAGGAGAGGGGATCAGGTTAATACACTGACTGGAGAGGAAAGGGGATCAGGTTAATACACTGACTGGAGAGGAAAGGAGATCAGGTTAATACACTGACTGGAGAGGAGAGGAGATCAGGTTAATACACTGACTGGAGAGGAGATCAGGTTAATACACTGACTGGAGAGGAGATCAGGTTAATACACTGACTGGAGAGGAGAGGGGATCAGGTTAATACACTGACTGGAGAGGAGAGGGGATCAGGTTAATACACTGACTGGAGAGGAAATCAGGTTAATACACTGACTGGAGAGGAGAGGAAATCAGGTTAATACACTGACTGGAGAGGAGAGGAAATCAGGTTAATACACTGACTGGAGAGGAGAGGAAATCAGGTTAATACACTGACTGGAGAGGAGAGGAAATCAGGTTAATACACTGACTGGAGAGGAGAGGAAATCAGGTTAATACACTGACTGGAGAGGAGAGGAAATCAGGTTAATACACTGACTGGAGAGGAGAGGAAATCAGGTTAATACACTGACTGGAGAGGAGAGGAAATCAGGTTAATACACTGACTGGAGAGGAGAGGAAATCAGGTTAATACACTGACTGGAGAGGAGAGGAAATCAGGTTAATACACTGACTGGAGAGGAAATCAGGTTAATACACTGACTGGAGAGGAAATCAGGTTAATACACTGACTGGAGAGGAAATCAGGTTAATACACGGACTGGAGAGGAGAGCAGGTTAATACACTGACTGGAGTGGGGATCAGGTTAATAGAGGAGAGGGGATCAGGTTAATACACTGACTGGAGAGGAGATCAGGTTAATACCCTCACTGGAGAGGAGAGGGGATCAGGTTAATACCCTGACTGGAGAGGGGATCAGGTTAATACACTGACTGGAGAGGAGAGGGGATCAGGTTAATACCCTGACTGGAGAGGAGAGGGGATCAGGTTAATACACTGACTGGAGAGGGGATCAGGTTAATACACTGACTGGAGAGGGGATCAGGTTAATACGCTGACTGGAGAGGAGAGGGGATCAGGTTAATACGCTGACTGGAGAGGAGAGGGGATCAGGTTAATACGCTGACTGGGGAGGAGAGGGGATCAGGTTAATACGCTGACTGGAGAGGAGATCAGGTTAATACGCTGACTGGAGAGGGGATCAGGTTAATACGCTGACTGGAGAGGGGATCAGGTTAATACGCTGACTGGAGAGGAGATCAGGTTAATACGCTGACTGGAGAGGAGATCAGGTTAATACGCTGACTGGAGAGGCGATCAGGTTAATACGCTGACTGGAGAAGAGATCAGGTTAATACGCTGACTGGAGAGGAGATCAGGTTAATACGCTGACTGGAAAGGAGATCAGGTTAATACGCTGACTGGAGAGGAGATCAGGTTAATACGCTGACTGGAGAGGAGAGGAGATCAGGTTAATACGCTGACTGGAGAGGAGAGGAGATCAGGTTAATACGCTGACTGGAGAGGAGATCAGGTTAATACGCTGACTGGAGAGGAGAGGAGATCAGGTTAATACGCTGACGGGAGAGGAGAGGAAATCAGGTTAATACACTGACTGGAGAGGAGAGGGGATCAGGTTAATACACTGACTGGAGAGGAGATCAGGTTAATACACTGACTGGAGAGGAGAGGAGATCAGGTTAATACACTGACTGGAGAGGAGAGGAGATCAGGTTAATACACTGACTGGAGAGGAGAGGAGATCAGGTTAATACACTGACTGGAGAGGAGATCAGGTTAATACGCTGACTGGAGAGGAGAGGAGATCAGGTTAATACGCTGACTGGAGAGGAGAGGGGATCAGGTTAATACGCTGACTGGAGAGGAGAGGGGATCAGGTTAATACGCTGACTGGAGAGGAGAGGAGATCAGGTTAATACACTGACTGGAGAGGAGAGGAGATCAGGTTAATACACTGACTGGAGAGGAGAGGAGATCAGGTTAATACACTGACTGGAGAGGAGAGGAAATCAGGTTAATACACTGACTGGAGAGGAGAGGGGATCAGGTTAATACACTGACTGGAGAGGAGATCAGGTTAATACACTGACTGGAGAGGAGATCAGGTTAATACACTGACTGGAGAGGAGATCAGGTTAATACACTGACTGGAGAGGAGAGGGGATCAGGTTAATACACTGACTGGAGAGGAGAGGGGATCAGGTTAATACACTGACTGGAGAGGAGAGGGGATCAGGTTAATACACTGACTGGAGAGGAGAGGGGATCAGGTTAATACGCTGACTGGAGAGGAGAGGGGATCAGGTTAATACGCTGACTGGAGAGGGGATCAGGTTAATACGCTGACTGGAGAGGAGATCAGGTTAATACGCTGACTGGAGAGGAGATCAGGTTAATACGCTGACTGGAGAGGAGATCAGGTTAATACGCTGACTGGAGAGGAGATCAGGTTAATACGCTGACTGGAGAGGAGATCAGGTTAATACGCTGACTGGAGAGGAGATTAGGTTAATACGCTGACTGGAGAGGAGATCAGGTTAATACGCTGACTGGAGAGGAGATCAGGTTAATACGCTGACTGGAGAGGAGATCAGGTTAATACGCTGACTGGAGAGGAGATCAGGTTAATACGCTGACTGGAGAGGAGATCAGGTTAATACGCTGACTGGAGAGGAGATCAGGTTAATACACTGACTGGAGAGGAGAGGGGATCAGGTTAATACACTGACTGGAGAGGAGAGGGGATCAGGTTAATACACTGACTGGAGAGGAGAGGAAATCAGGTTAATACACTGACTGGAGAGGAGAGGAAATCAGGTTAATACACTGACTGGAGAGGAGAGGAGATCAGGTTAATACACTGACTGGAGAGGAGAGGAGATCAGGTTAATACACTGACTGGAGAGGAGAGGAAATCAGGTTAATACACTGACTGGAGAGGAAATCAGGTTAATCGCTGACTGGAGAGGGAAATCCAGGTTAATACGCTGACTGGAGAGGAGAGGGGATCAGGTTAATACGCTGACTGGAGAGGGGATCAGGTTAATACGCTGACTGGAGAGGGAGGGATCAGGTTAATCGCCGACTGAGGGAGAGGGGATCAGGTGGGAGAGGGGATCAGGTTAATACCCTGACTGGAGAGGAGATCAGGTTAATACGCTGACTGGAGAGGATCAGGTTAATACGCTGACTGGAGAGGGATCAGGTTATCGCTGACTGGAGAGGAGATCAGGTTAATACGCTGACTGGAGAGGAGAGAGGGATCAGGTTAATACGCTGACTGGAGGAGAGGATCAGGTTAATACGCTGACTGGAGAGGAGATCAGGTTAATACGCTGACTGGAGAGGAGATCAGGTTAATCGCTGACTGGAGAGGAGATCCAGGTTAATACGCTGACTGGAGAGGAGACAGGTTAATACGCTGACTGGAGAGGAAAGATCAGGTTAATACGCTGACTGGAGAGAGATCAGGTTAATACGCTGACTGGAGAGGGAGATCAGGTTAATACGCTGACTGGAGAGGAGATCAGGTTAATACGCTGACTGGAGAGGAGAGAGATCAGGTTAATACGCTGACTGGAGAGGAGATCAGGTTAATACGCTGACTGGAGAGGAATCAGGTTAATACACCTGACTGGAGAGGAGGAGATCAGGTTGACTGGAGAGGAGAGGAGATCAGGTTAATCGCTGACTGGAGAGGAGATCGGACACTGACTGGAGAGAGATCAGGTTAATACACTGACTGGAGAGGAGATCAGGTTAATACACTGACTGGAGAGGAGATCAGGTTAATACACTGACTGGAGAGGGATCAGGTTAATACACTGACTGGAGAGGAGAGGGGATCAGGTTAATACACTGACTGGAGAGGAGAGGGGATCAGGTTAATACACTGACTGGAGGAGAGGATCAGGTTAATACACTGACTGGAGAGGAGATCAGGTTAATACACTGACTGGAGAGGAGAGGAGATCAGGTTAATACGCTGACTGGAGAGAGATCAGGTTAATACGCTGACTGGAGAGGAGAGGGGATCAGGTTAATACGCTGACTGGAGAGGAGAGGGATCAGGTTAATACACTGACTGGAGAGGAGAGGGATCAGGTTAATACACTGACTGGAGAGGAGAGAGGAGATCAGGTTAATACACTGACTGGAGAGGAAATCGAGTTAATACACTGACTAGAGGATCAGGTTAATACACTGACTGGAGAGGAGATCAGGTTAATACACTGACTGGAGAGGAGATCAGGTTAATACACTGACTGGAGAGGAGATCAGGTTAATACACTGACTGGAGAGGAGATCAGGTTAATACACTGACTGGAGAGGAGATCAGGTTAATACACTGACTGGAGAGGAGAGGGGATCAGGTTAATACACTGACTGGAGAGGAGATCAGGTTAATACACTGACTGGAGAGGAGAGGAAATCAGGTTAATACACTGACTGGAGAGGAGAGGAGATCAGGTTAATACACTGACTGGAGAGGAGATCAGGTTAATACACTGACTGGAGAGGAGATCGGGTTAATACACTGACTGGAGAGGAGATCGGGTTAATACACTGACTGGAGAGGAGATCAGGTTAATACACTGACTGGAGAGGAGATCAGGTTAATACACTGACTGGAGAGGAGATCAGGTTAATACACTGACTGGAGAGGAGATCAGGTTAATACGCTGACTGGAGAGGAGATCAGGTTAATACACTGACTGGAGAGGAGATCAGGTTAATACACTGACTGGAGAGGAGATCAGGTTAATACACTGACTGGAGAGGAGAGGGGATCAGGTTAATACACTGACTGGAGAGGAGAGGGGATCAGGTTAATACACTGACTGGAGAGGAGAGGGGATCAGGTTAATACACTGACTGGAGAGGAGATCAGGTTAATACACTGACTGGAGAGGAGATCAGGTTAATACGCTGACTGGAGAGGAGATCAGGTTAATACGCTGACTGGAGAGGAGATCAGGTTAATACGCTGACTGGAGAGGAGAGGGGATCAGGTTAATACACTGACTGGAGAGGAGAGGGGATCAGGTTAATACACTGACTGGAGAGGAGAGGGATCAGGTTAATACACTGACTGGAGAGGAGAGGGATCAGGTTAATACACTGACTGGAGAGGAGAGGAGATCAGGTTAATACACTGACTGGAGAGGAGAGGAGATCAGGTTAATACACTGACTGAGAGGAGAGAGATCAGGTTAATACACTGACTGGAGAGGAGA
>NW_025756343.1:2500-6638 GCF_021184085.1 Oncorhynchus gorbuscha
CTCTCCTCCCCTCTTTTTGAAACAGCCAGGTGCAGCTGGTATTTTAATATGAGTAACACAACACAATAGCATTCTTGACTATTTAGATTAGCTTTTGACTGATTATGGTTATACAGCCATGGTAAATCTAGCTGAAGCACAAAGCAACACAATGGAAATCTAATTAAGAAATGCTGAGTCCGTATCCTTCTCATTCTCCATTCATTTCATTGGGTTTGTCTGTCTGCAGCTTATATATATATGCCATTTAGCAGACGCTTTTATCCAAAGCGACTTACAGTCATGTGTGCATACATTCTACGTATGCTTACCAGGTGTGTGTGTGTGTGTGTGTGTGTGTGTGTGTGTGTGTGTGTGTGTGTGTGTGTGTGTGTGTGTGTGTGTGCGTGCGTGCGTGCGTGCGTGCGTGCGTGCGTGCGTGTGTGTGTCTGAAAGTCCCAGTCAAAGTTAAAGACTAAATGTGATCTGGACAGGGTTTGTGCTCTTTTTCTCCCTTGCAGGGCGGGAGTAAATAAGTGATGCTAAGTGTTTGTGCGTGTGTGTTTGCGAGTTCACTTGCTTCCCTTCGTGCACCTGTGTGTCTGTGTGTGTGTTTTTAGTGAGAGAATACTACCTGACTAATTACTGTGTAGTTAGTTTCTGTTTCCAGCTACTCTCCCCTCCTGCTGAGCATCATATGGTGCTGGCCAAGATTCACGTTTTGACTCATAATTAAACTCAGCGATCCCTGACAGGGTTTCTCTCTCTCTACTTTATACACTCTCTCTCCTCTTTTCCCCTCCCTCCTCACACCTCTGTCAGTCTTCCAACGTGTTGTTCAGGCTCTTATTCTGACATTTTTGAGAGAGAGAGAGAGAGAGAGAGAGAGAGAGAGAGAGAGAGAGAGAGAGAGAGAGAGAGAGAGAGAGAGAGAGATCTACCAGAGAGAGAGACTAAGGGAGAGAGGGAGAGAGCAAGAGTGACTAAGAGAGAGAGAGACTAAGGGAGAGAGGGAGAGAGCAAGAGCGACTAAGAGAGAGAGAGAGAGACTAAGGGAGAGAGGGAGAGAGCAAGAGCGACTAAGAGAGAGAGAGAGACTAAGGGAGAGAGGGAGAGAGGGAGAGAGCAAGAGCGACCAAGAGAGAGAGAGAGACTAAGGGAGAGATAGACTCAGGGAGAGAGAGAGCGAGAGAGAGATCTTGTGTTTTGTTTCTCTTGGTTTGCTGTTTTTAAGCTTGTGTTGTCGGAGTTGAAATGTTGTCTGTTGCATCACACACACACACACACACACACACACACACACACACACACACACACACACACACACACACACACACACACACACACACACACACACACACACACACAGTTGCATACAAATACTTTGCACTGTACCAATGTCTTTTGTGATGACAAGCACCATAAAGTCAACCAATGAACGTTTTCAAATTGGCACAGTTTCTCCTCTGCTCTCTACCACAGTGGTCGTTCTGTGAAGAGTGTTCTACAAATGGTCTGCCATGCATCACAGCTTTAAGTGGCTCCTCGTTGATAGTGGACGAGGTAAGTATCCTACATTTAATGTAAAAACCCTACCCAAAGGTATTCAGTTTTCATCACAACCCTCACAAGTGTCTGAGATGCATCTGATAAACCAGTCTGGATTACTTCATTCGACCTTCATATCCCCCCCACAAACACACCCCCAAAATAAGAACAAATCTTAGTTATTCAAGTTTATCGAAATCCGTGAATGTGGATCTACAAAACAAGTGGAATACTACCTCGCTTTATATAACAGCACTTTAGAGATGTGAAAGCATCAGTGAGACGTATCAGTTTCATCAGAGTCCAACAGAACCTCATTTCATTTCCAAACTGAGGATCAGAGCCTCCAAACTGAGGATCAGAGCCTCCAAACTGAGGATCAGAGCCTCCAAACTGAGGTACAATGAGCATCAGAGCATTCGGCAGCAGTTTATTCTGGGGTCCTAGCAGATACGGGTTTGGAGGTGGTGTTTCACCAGCACTTTACATGGCTGCTTTTAGATTTGGCAGGGTTATAAATATCCTGCAATAGGGGAAATGGGATTAAGACTGTGGCTGTAATGACATTTTGTCAGTCGATTATTGTCATGCAAATGACTGCCGGTCTCAAGGGAGTTGACCGTTAATTAACATAAACACATTTAGCATCTCAAGGCCTCTGTAACATCTACGTTTAAAAAAAAAAAACACCTTCACAATTATCCATTATTTATTTTTAGGTCTAATAGGATCCTCCTGTTTATAGTGGCAAGCATCAAAACTATGCTTTCACAATGCTCAAGAAAGGAATGAAGGCGAGAGAGGAGATGGAAAGGCAAGGTGGTGAGATATTCTGTAGTTAAAGCTAATGTGTCAGCCTATTAATTATCTAAATATATAATATATAATATATAATAATATATGCCATTTAGCAGACGCTTTTATCCAAAGCGACTTACAGTCATGTGTGCATACATTCTACGTATGGGTGGTCCCGGGGATTGAACCTGGCGTTACAAGCGCCATGCTCTACCAACTGAGCTACAGAGGCTATTCAATATAAAATCGAAATGCACTATTTTCTACAACGTAACAATCATCATTTTGAATTACATTTTTACATTGGGCTCATATACAGGCCTATGCACATATACAGGCCTATGCACATATACAGGCCTATGCACATATACAGGCCTATGCACATGCATCAGCTCTAATATGGTTGTGGGTGTTTTGAATGAATCATCACCTTAGAAAGCGCTGTCCATTTCCATATGTTGGGCTTTGAAACAACATCCACTACGACCATGTTTTCCCCTCTGTTTCAACCTGCTGTTAAACTTCTTTCTTCAAATTGATCAGCACAGTGAGGTGAGTTTTAAAAGCAGGGTACTGTTTTAATGCTGAGTGTTTTGATGTGATTTTAGAATACATTTGCATTGGTGTCAGAGTGATTAGAGGAACAATAGAGGCCTGAGTACCAGGACATTAGCACCTGATGGAGGGACAATAGAGCCCCGAGTACCAGGACATTAGCACCTGATGGAGGAACAATATAGGCCTGAGTACCAGGACATTAGGACCTGATGGAGGGAGAATAGAGCCCTGAGTACCAGACCATTAGGACCTGATGGAGGGACAATAGAGCCCTGAGTACCAGGACATTAGCCCCTGATGGAGGGACAATAGAGCCCTGAGTACCAGGATATTGTGACCTGATGGAGGGATAATAGAGCCCTGAGTACCAGGACATTTTGACCCGATGGAGGTACAATAGAGGCCTGAGTACCAGGCCATTAGGATCTGTGGTCGTTAGCAAGTTGAGTACTACTAACGCATGTCCGGAGTGCGTAAGAGGAGGGTACCGTGACTCAGCGATAATGTTGAATTTGACTGCCGGCGTGGCGGTAATACGGTCACCCCGCAACAGCCCTAGGTGGGATCACATGAGATGGGAGAAATGGTCCGTCTGTCTGTCCGTCTGTTGTAAAGCCTCTCTGGCGCAGGCGTTCCGCTAGCGACCCATCTCGACAACATCCGGTGAAATTGCAGAGTGCCAAATTCAAAATACAGAAATAGTCATAATATACATTCATAAAAAATACAAGTGCAGTCACAAGAGTCCCAGCTATACAATAAATGTTTGTTTTGTTCGATAAAGTCCCACTTTATATCCCAAAAACTTGCGTTTTGTTCAGTAAATCACTGGCTCAAAGGCGGTCAAAACTTGCAGAAGAATGCATCCTAATAGTACCGGTAAAGTTATTCTAAACATGTCAAACAATGTTTATAATTGATCCTCAGGTTGTCAATTGTCTAAATAATCGATAATGACTGTTGACATCTAGTGGAAGCCATGGGAACTGCAATCTGGGTCCTAACCCATTAGATTTTCCTCAGGTTTTCGCCTGCCAAATCAGTTATTTTATACTCACAGACAATATTTTAACAGTTTTGGACACTTTAGAGTGTTTTCTATCCGAATCTACCAATTATATGCATATCCTAGCTTCTGGGCCTGAGTAACAGGCAGATTACTTTGGCCACGCTTCTCATCCGGACGTCGAAATACTGCCCACAGCCATTAGAAGATATCCTCACTCTGGCTGGATTCCAATAGGAATTACACATG
>NW_025756344.1:0-6633 GCF_021184085.1 Oncorhynchus gorbuscha
TAGGGTAATAGGTGTTGAGACCAAGCCCAGGCCCTATTGTCTCGCCAGTGTTATTGTAGTAGGTGTTGAGACCAGGCCCTATTGTCTCCCCAGTGTTATTGTAGTAGGGTAATAGGTGTTGAGACCAAGCCCAGGCCCTATTGTCTCGCCAGTGTTATTGTAGTAGGTGTTGAGACCAGGCCCTATTGTCTCCCCAGTGTTATTGTAGTAGGGTAATAGGTGTTGAGACCAAGCCCAGGCCCTATTGTCTCGCCAGTGTTATTGTAGTAGATGTTCTATCTAAACATTTCAGGTGAGTGAAACGAGGCCAACCCTGGTCGACGTCTCTCTGGGTCATTATAATGAGTTAATGACATTAAATCAAAAGTACTTTTTATCTCATAAATTAATGAATTAAGTTTTGCTTGTTGTGTCCTTGTAACTAACTCAATGCCAAGAGTCCACTGTGAATCAACTAATAAAATCAGTGACTGTTGATGCTTGATACCACCAACGAGCATTCAAACAGGGGTGATTAGCTTAGCAACGAGCATTCAGACAGGGGTGATTAGCTTAGCAACGGGCAGTCAGACAGGGGTGATTAGCTTAGCAATGAGCAGTCAGACAGGGGTGATTAGCTTAGCAACGGGCAGTCAGACAGGGGTGATTAGCTTAGCAACGAGCAGTCAGACAGGGGTGATTAGCTTAGCAACGAGCATTCAGACAGGGGTGATTAGCTTAGCAACAATCAGTCAGACAGGGGTGATTATCTTAGCAACGGGCAGTCAGACAGGGGTGATTAGCTTAGCAACGAGCATTCAGACAGGGGTGATTAGCTTAGCAACGGGCAGTCAGACAGGGGTGATTAGCTTAGCAACGAGCAGTCAGACAGGGGTGATTAGCTTAGCAACGAGCATTCAGACAGGGGTGATTAGCTTAGCAACAATCAGTCAGACAGGGGTGATTATCTTAGCAACGATCAGTCAGACAGGGGTGATTATCTTAGCAACGAGCAGTCAGACAGGGGTGATTAGCTTAGCGATCAGTCAGACAGGGGTGATTAGCTTAGCAACGGGCAGTCAGACAGGGTGATTAGCTTAGCAACGAGCAGTCAGACAGGGGTGATTAGCTTAGCAATGAGCAGTCAGACAGGGGTGATTAGCTTAGCAACAAGCAGTCAGACAGGGGTAATTAGCTTAGCAACGAGCATTCAGGCGGGGTGATTAGCTTAGCAACAATCAGTCAGACGGGGTGATTATCTTAGCAACGATCAGTCAGACAGGGGTGATTATCTTAGCAACGAGCAGTCAGACAGGGGTGATTAGCTTAGCAACGAGCAGTCAGACAGGGGTGATTAGCTTAGCAACGGGCAGTCAGACAGGGGTGATTAGCTTAGCAACGAGCAGTCAGACAGGGGTGATTAGCTTAGCAATGAGCAGTCAGACAGGGGTGATTAGCTTAGCAATGAGCAGTCAGACAGGGGTG
Source organism: Oncorhynchus gorbuscha (assembly GCF_021184085.1). Taxonomy (NCBI): domain Eukaryota; kingdom Metazoa; phylum Chordata; class Actinopteri; order Salmoniformes; family Salmonidae; genus Oncorhynchus; species Oncorhynchus gorbuscha. The sequence continues at coordinate 1,465 of NW_025756344.1, forward strand.
ATTAGCTTAGCAACAAGCAGTCAGACAGGGGTAATTAGCTTAGCAACGAGCATTCAGACGGGGGTGATTAGCTTAGCAACAATCAGTCAGACGGGGTGATTATCTTAGCAACGATCAGTCAGACAGGGGTGATTATCTTAGCAACGAGCAGTCAGACAGGGGTGATTAGCTTAGCAACGATCAGTCAGACAGGGGTGATTAGCTTAGCAACGGGCAGTCAGACAGGGGTGATTAGCTTAGCAACGAGCAGTCAGACAGGGGTGATTAGCTTAGCAATGAGCAGTCAGACAGGGGTGATTAGCTTAGCAACAAGCAGTCAGACAGGGGTAATTAGCTTAGCAACGAGCATTCAGACGGGGGTGATTAGCTTAGCAACAAGCAGTCAGACAGGGGTAATTAGCTTAGCAACGAGCATTCAGACAGGGGTGATTAGCTTAGCAACGAGCATTCAGACAGGGGTGATTAGCTTAGCAACGAGCAGTCAGACAGGGGTGATTAGCTTAGCAACGAGCAGTCAGACAGGGGTGATTAGCTTAGCAACGAGCAGTCAGACAGGGGTGATTAGCTTAGCAACGAGCAGTCAGACAGGGTGATTAGCTTAGCAACGAGCAGTCAGACAGGGGTGATTATTTTACCTTTATTTAACTAGGCAAGTCAGTTAAGAACAAATTCTTATTTTCAATGACGGCCTGGGAACAGTGGGTTAACTGCCTTGTTCAGGGGCAGAAAGACAGATTTCTACCTTGTCAGCTCGAGGATTCAAACTTGCAACCTTTTGACTACCGGCCCAACGCTTTAACCACTAGGCTACCTGCCTCCCCAATTGGCTTAGCAATGAGCAGTCAGACAGGGGTGATTAGCTTAGCAACGAGCAGTCAGACAGGGGTGATTAGCTTAGCAACGAGCAGTCAGACAGGGGTGATTAGCTTAGCAACGAGCAGTCAGACAGGGGTGATTAGCTTAGCAACGAGCAGTCAGACAGGGGTGATTAGCTTAGCAATGAGCATTCAGACAGGGGTAATTAGCTTAGCAACGAGCATTCAGACAGGGGTGATTAGCTTAGCAACGAGCAGTCAGACAGGGGTGATTAGCTTAGCAACGAGCATTCAGACAGGGGTGATTAGCTTAGCAACAATCAGTCAGACAGGGGTGATTATCTTAGCAACGGGCAGTCAGACAGGGGTGATTAGCTTAGCAACGAGCATTCAGACAGGGGTGATTAGCTTAGCAACGGGCAGTCAGACAGGGGTGATTAGCTTAGCAACGAGCAGTCAGACAGGGGTGATTAGCTTAGCAACGAGCATTCAGACAGGGGTGATTAGCTTAGCAACAATCAGTCAGACAGGGGTGATTATCTTAGCAACGATCAGTCAGACAGGGGTGATTATCTTAGCAACGAGCAGTCAGACAGGGGTGATTAGCTTAGCAACGATCAGTCAGACAGGGGTGATTAGCTTAGCAACGGGCAGTCAGACAGGGGTGATTAGCTTAGCAACGAGCAGTCAGACAGGGGTGATTAGCTTAGCAACGAGCAGTCAGACAGGGGTGATTAGCTTAGCAACAAGCAGTCAGACAGGGGTAATTAGCTTAGCAACGAGCATTCAGACGGGGGTGATTAGCTTAGCAACAATCAGTCAGACGGGGTGATTATCTTAGCAACGATCAGTCAGACAGGGGTGATTATCTTAGCAACGAGCAGTCAGACAGGGGTGATTAGCTTAGCAACGATCAGTCAGACAGGGGTGATTAGCTTAGCAATGGGCAGTCAGACAGGGGTGATTAGCTTAGCAACGAGCAGTCAGACAGGGGTGATTAGCTTAGCAATGAGCAGTCAGACAGGGGTGATTAGCTTAGCAACAAGCAGTCAGACAGGGGTAATTAGCTTAGCAACGAGCATTCAGACGGGGGTGATTAGCTTAGCAACAATCAGTCAGACGGGGTGATTATCTTAGCAACGATCAGTCAGACAGGGGTGATTATCTTAGCAACGAGCAGTCAGACAGGGGTGATTAGCTTAGCAACGATCAGTCAGACAGGGGTGATTAGCTTAGCAACGGGCAGTCAGACAGGGGTGATTAGCTTAGCAACGAGCAGTCAGACAGGGGTGATTAGCTTAGCAATGAGCAGTCAGACAGGGGTGATTAGCTTAGCAACAAGCAGTCAGACAGGGGTAATGGCAGCTTAGCGAGCATTCAGGCGGGGTGATTAGCTTAGCAACAAGCAGTCAGACAGGGGTAATTAGCTTAGCAACGAGCATTCAGACAGGGGTGATTAGCTTAGCAACGAGCATTCAGACAGGGGTGATTAGCTTAGCAACGAGCAGTCAGACAGGGGTGATTAGCTTAGCAACGAGCAGTCAGACAGGGGTGATTAGCTTAGCAACGAGCAGTCAGACAGGGGTGATTAGCTTAGCAACGAGCAGTCAGACAGGGTGATTAGCTTAGCAACGAGCAGTCAGACAGGGGTGATTATTTTACCTTTATTTAACTAGGCAAGTCAGTTAAGAACAAATTCTTATTTTCAATGACGGCCTGGGAACAGTGGGTTAACTGCCTTGTTCAGGGGCAGAAAGACAGATTTCTACCTTGTCAGCTCGGGATTCAAACTTGCAACCTTTTGACTACCGGCCCAACGCTTTAACCACTAGGCTACCTGCCTCCCCAATTGGCTTAGCAATGAGCAGTCAGACAGGGGTGATTAGCTTAGCAACGAGCAGTCAGACAGGGGTGATTAGCTTAGCAACGAGCAGTCAGACAGGGGTGATTAGCTTAGAGCAGTCAGACAGGGGTGATTAGCTTAGCGAGCAGTCAGACAGGGGTGATTAGCTTAGCAATGAGCATTCAGACAGGGGTAATTAGCTTAGCAACGAGCATTCAGACAGGGGTGATTAGCTTAGCAACGAGCAGTCAGACAGGGGTGATTAGCTTAGCAACGAGCATTCAGACAGGGGTGATTAGCTTAGCAACAATCAGTCAGACAGGGGTGATTATCTTAGCAACGGGCAGTCAGACAGGGGTGATTAGATTAGCAACGAGCATTCAGACAGGGGTGATTAGCTTAGCAACAATCAGTCAGACAGGGGTGATTATCTTAGCAACGATCAGTCAGACAGGGGTGATTATCTTAGCAACGAGCAGTCAGACAGGGGTGATTAGCTTAGCAACGATCAGTCAGATAGGGGTGATTAGCTTAGCAACGGGCAGTCAGACAGGGGTGATTAGCTTAGCAACGAGCAGTCAGACAGGGGTGATTAGCTTAGCAACGGGCAGTCAGACAGGGGTGATTAGCTTAGCAACGATCAGTCAGACAGGGGTGATTAGCTTAGCAACGGGCAGTCAGACAGGGGTGATTAGCTTAGCAACGAGCAGTCAGACAGGGGTGATTAGCTTAGCAATGAGCAGTCAGACAGGGGTGATTAGCTTAGCAACAAGCAGTCAGACAGGGGTAATTAGCTTAGCAACGAGCATTCAGACGGGGGTGATTAGCTTAGCAACAAGCAGTCAGACAGGGGTAATTAGCTTAGCAACGAGCATTCAGACAGGGGTGATTAGCTTAGCAACGAGCATTCAGACAGGGGTGATTAGCTTAGCAACGAGCAGTCAGACAGGGGTGATTAGCTTAGCAACGAGCAGTCAGACAGGGGTGATTAGCTTAGCAACGAGCAGTCAGACAGGGGTGATTAGCTTAGCAACGAGCAGTCAGACAGGGTGATTAGCTTAGCAACGAGCAGTCAGACAGGGGTGATTATTTTACCTTTATTTAACTAGGCAAGTCAGTTAAGAACAAATTCTTATTTTCAATGACGGCCTGGGAACAGTGGGTTAACTGCCTGTTCAGGGGCAGAAAGACAGATTTCTACCTTGTCAGCTCGGGGATTCAAACTTGCAACCTTTTGACTACCGGCCCAACGCTTTAACCACTAGGCTACCTGCCTCCCCAATTGGCTTAGCAATGAGCAGTCAGACAGGGGTGATTAGCTTAGCAACGAGCAGTCAGACAGGGGTGATTAGCTTAGCAACGAGCAGTCAGACAGGGGTGATTAGCTTAGCAACGAGCAGTCAGACAGGGGTGATTAGCTTAGCAACGAGCAGTCAGACAGGGGTGATTAGCTTAGCAATGAGCATTCAGACAGGGGTAATTAGCTTAGCAACGAGCATTCAGACAGGGGTGATTAGCTTAGCAACGAGCAGTCAGACAGGGGTGATTAGCTTAGCAATGGGCAGTCAGACAGGGGTGATTAGCTTAGCAACGAGCATTCAGACAGGGGTGATTAGCTTAGCAATGGGCAGTCAGACAGGGGTGATTAGCTTAGCAACGGGCAGTCAGACAGGGGTGATTAGCTTAGCAACGAGCAGTCAGGTTTAAGTCACTGAACTCTGAACTCTGCCTTGAGCTGTCTGCTGTAGTGTTGTTCTTCATTCCAAGGAACTCCTTTAATGGTCAACTACTATCAACCTATCAGGATCCTCCTTTAATGGTCAACTGCTATCAACCTATCAGGATCCTCCTTTAATGGTCAGCTCCTATCAACCTATCAGGATCCTCCTTTAATGGTCAACCACGACAAACCTGTCAGGATCCTCCTTTAATGGTCAGCTCCTATCAACCTATCAGGATCCTCCTTTAATGGTCAGCTCCTATCAACCTATCAGGATCCTCCTTTAATGGTCAACCACGACAAACCTATCAGGATCCTCCTTTAATGGTCAGCTCCTATCAACCTATCAGGATCCTCCTTTAATGGTCAGCTCCTATCAACCTATCAGGATCCTCCTTTAATAGTCAGCTCCTATAAACCTATCAGGATCCTCCTTTAATGGTCAGCTCCTATCAACCTATCAGGATCCTCCTTTAATGGTCAGCTCCTATAAACCTATCAGGATCCTCCTTTAATGGTCAGCTCCTATCAACCTATCAGGATCCTCCTTTAATGGTCAGCTCCTATCAACCTATCAGGATCCTCCTTTAATAGTCAGCTCCTATCAACCTATCAGGATCCTCCTTTAATAGTCAGCTCCTATCAACCTATCAGGATCCTCCTTTAATGGTCAACCACGACAAGCCTATCAGGATCCTCCTTTAATGGTCAGCTCCTATCAACCTATCAGGATCCTCCTTTAATAGTCAGCTCCTATCAACCTATCAGGATCCTCCTTTAATAGTCAGCTC
>NW_025756345.1:0-6629 GCF_021184085.1 Oncorhynchus gorbuscha
TAATGTTAAACACTGACTCAATGACTGGTGCATCAGGAAACAATAATGTTAAACACTGACTCAATGACTGGTGCATCAGGAAACAATAATGTATACACTGACTCAATGACTGGTGCATCAGGGAAACAATAATGTTAAACACTGACTCAATGACTGGTGCATCAGAAACAATAATGTTAAACACTGACTCAATGACTGGTGCATCAGAAACAATAATGTTAAACACTGACTCAATGACTGGTGCATCAAGAAACAATAATGTTAAACACTGACTCAATGACTGGTGCATCAGGAACAATAATGTTAAACACTGACTCAATGACTGGTGCATCAGGGAAACAATAATGTTAAACACTGACTCAATGACTGGTGCATCAGGGAAACAATAATGTTAAACACTGACTCAATGACTGGTGCATCAGGGAAACAATAATGTTAAACACTGACTCAATGACTGGTGCATCAGGGAAACAATAATGTTAAACACTGACTCAATGACTGGTTAACACTGACTCATCAGGGAAACAATAATGTTAAACACTGACTCAATGACTGGTGCATCAGGGAAACAATAATGTTAAACACTGACTCAATGACTGGTGCATCAGGAAACAATAATGTTAAACACTGACTCAATGACTGGTGCATCAGGGAAAAACAATGTTAAACACTGACTCAATGACTGGTGCATCAGGGAAACAATAATGTTAAACACTGACTCAATGACTGGTGCATCAGGGAAACAATAATGTTAAACACTGACTCAATGACTGGTGCATCAGGGAAACAATAATGTTAAACACTGACTCAATGACTGGTGCATCAGGGAAACAATAATGTTAAACACTGACTCAATGACTGGTGCATCAGGAAACAATAATGTTAAACACTGACTCAATGACTGGTGCATCAGGGAAACAATAATGTTAAACACTGACTCAATGACTGGTGCATCAGGAAACAATAATGTTAAACACTGACTCAATGACTGGTGGCATCAGGGAAACAATAATGTTAAACACTGACTCAATGACTGGTGCATCACTGGGGAAACAATAATGTTAAACACTGACTCAATGACTGGTGCATCAGGGAAACAATAATGTTAAACACTGACTCAATGACTGGTGCATCAGAGAAACAATAATGTTAAACACTGACTCAATGACTGGTGCATCAGGGAAACAATAATGTTAAACACTGACTCAATGACTGGTGCATCAGGGAAACAATAATGTATACACTGACTCAATGACTGGTGCATCAGGGAAACAATAATGTTAAACACTGACTCAATGACTGGTGCATCAGGGAAACAATAATGTTAAACACTGACTCAATGACTGGTGCATCAGGGAAACAATAATGTTAAACACTGACTCAATGACTGGTGCATCAGAGAAACAATAATGTTAAACACTGACTCAATGACTGGTGCATCAGAGAAACAATAATGTTAAACACTGACTCAATGACTGGTGCATCAGGGAAACAATAATGTTAAACACTGACTCAATGACTGGTGCATCAGGGAAACAATAATGTTAAACACTGACTCAATGACTGGTGCATCAGGGAAACAATAATGTTAAACACTGACTCAATGACTGGTGCATCAGAGAAACAATAATGTTAAACACTGACTCAATGACTGGTGCATCAGGGAAACAATAATGTTAAACACTGACTCAATGACTGGTGCATCAGGGAAACAATAATGTTAAACACTGACTCAATGACTGGTGCCTCAGAGAAACAATAATGTAATACACTGACTCAATGACTGGTGCATCAGAGAAACAATAATGTTAAACACTGACTCAATGACTGGTGCATCAGGAAACAATAATGTTAAACACTGACTCAATGACTGGTGCATCAGAGAAACAATAATGTTAAACACTGACTCAATGACTGGTGCATCGGAAACAATAATGTTAAACACTGACTCAATGACTGGTGCATCAGGGAAACAATAATGTTAAACACTGACTCAATGACTGGTGCATCAGGGAAACAATAATGTTAAACACTGACTCAATGACTGGTGCATCAGGAAACAATAATGTTAAATCAATGACTGGTGCATCAGAGAAACAATAATGTTAAACACTGACTCAATGACTGGTGCATCAGGAAACAATAATGTTAAACACTGACTCAATGACTGGTGCATCAGGGAAACAATAATGTTAAACACTGACTCAATGACTGGTGCATCAGGAAACAATAATGTTAAACACAATGACTGGTGCATAAACATGTTAACACTGACTCAATGACTGGTGCATCAGGAAACAATAATGTTAAAACAATAATGTTAAACACTGACTCAATGACTGGTGCATCAGAGAAACAATAATGTTAAACACTGACTCAATGACTGGTGCATCAGAGAAACAATAATGTTAAACACTGACTCAATGACTGGTGCATCAGACCGCATCAGAGAAACAATAATGTTAAACACTGACTCAATGACTGGTGCATCAGGGAAACAATAATGTTAAACACTGACTCAATGACTGGTGCATCAGGGAAACAATAATGTATACACTGACTCAATGACTGGTGCATCAGGGAAACAATAAAATGTTAAACTGGTGCATCAGGGAAACAATAATGACTCAATGACTGGTGCATCAGAGAAACAATAATGTTAAACACTGACTCAATGACTGGTGCATCAGGGAAACAATAATGTTAACACTGACTCAATGACTGGTGGGAAACAATAATGTTAAACACTGACTCAATGACTGGTGCATCAGGAAACAATAATGTTAAACACTGACTCAATGACTGGTGCATCAGGGAAACTGACTCAATACTGGTGCATCAGGTTAAACACTGACTCAATGACTGGTGCATCAGGAAACAATAATGTTAAACACTGACTCAATGACTGGTGCATCAGGGAAACAATAATGTTAAACACTGACTCAATGACTGGTGCATCAGAGAAACAATAATGTTAAACACTGACTCAATGACTGGTGCATCAGGGAAACAATAATGTTAAACACTGACTCAATGACTGGTGCATCAGGGAAACAATAATGTTAAACACTGACTCAATGACTGGTGCATCAGAGAAACAATAATGTTAAACACTGACTCAATGACTGGTGCATCAGGGAAACAATAATGTTAAACACTGACTCAATGACTGGTGCATCAGGGAAACAATAATGTTAAAACTGACTCAATGACTGGTGCATCAGAGAAACAATAATGTAATACACTGACTCAATGACTGGTGCATCAGGGAAACAATAATGTTAAACACTGACTCAATGACTGGTGCATCAGGGAAACAATAATGTTAAACACTGACTCAATGACTGGTGCATCAGAGAAACAATAATGTTAAACACTGACTCAATGACTGGTGCATCAGGAAACAATAATGTTAAACACTGACTCAATGACTGGTGCATCAGGGAAACAATAATGTTAAACACTGACTCAATGACTGGTGCATCAGGAAACAATAATGTTAAACACTGACTCAATGACTGGTGCTGACTCAATGACTGGTGCATCAGGGAAACAATAATGTTAAACACTGACTCAATGACTGGTGCATCAGGAAACAATAATATTAAACACTGACTCAATGACTGGTGCATCAGGAAACAATAATGTTGACTCAATGACTGGTGCATCAGGGAAACAATAATGTTAAACACTGACTCAATGACTGGTGCATCAGAGAAACAATAATGTTACACTGACTCAATGACTGGTGCATCAGGGAAACAATAATGTTAAACACTGACTCAATGACTGGTGCATCAGGGAAACAATAATGTTAAACACTGACTCAATGACTGGTGCATCAGGGGAAACAATAATGTTAAACACTGACTCAATGACTGGTGCATCAGGAAACAATAATGTTAAACAATAATGACTGGTGCATAATACACTGACTGACTCAATGACTGGTGCATCAGGGAAACAATAATGTTAAACACTGACTCAATGACTGGTGCATCAGGAAACAATAATGTTAAACACTGACTCAATGACTGGTGCATCAGGGAAACAATAATGTTAAACACTGACTCAATGACTGGTGCATCAGGAAACAATAATGTTAAACACTGACTCAATGACTGGTGCATCAGGGAAACAATAATGTTTAAACACTGACTCAATGACTGGTGCATCAGGAAACAATAATGTTAAACACTGACTCAATGACTGGTGCATCAGAGAAACAATAATGTTAAACACTGACTCAATGACTGGTGCATCAGGAAACAATAATGTATACACTGACTCAATGACTGGTGCATCAGGAAACAATAATGTTAACACTGACTCAATGACTGGTGCCTCAGAAACAATAATGTTAAACACTGACTCAATGACTGGTGCATCAGGAAACAATAATGTTAAACACTGACTCAATGACTGGTGCATCAAGGGAAACAATAATGTTAATACACTGACTCAATGACTGGTGCATCAGAAACAATAATGTTAAACACTGACTCAATGACTGAATTGCATCAGGGAAACAATAATGTTAAACACTGACTCAATGACTGGTGCATCAGGGAAACAATAATGTTAAACACTGACTCAATGACTGGTGCATCAGGGAAACAATAATGTTAAACACTGACTCAATGACTGGTGCATCAGAGAAACAATAATGTTAAACACTGACTCAATGACTGGTGCATCAGGGAAACAATAATGTAATACACTGACTCAATGACTGGTGCATCAGGGAAACAATAATGTTAAACACTGACTCAATGACTGGTGCATCAGGGAAACAATAATGTTAAACACTGACTCAATGACTGGTGCATCAGAGAAACAATAATGTATACACTGACTCAATGACTGGTGCATCAGGGAAACAATAATGTTAAACACTGACTCAATGACTGGTGCATCAGGGAAACAATAATGTTAAACACTGACTCAATGACTGGTGCCTCAGAGAAACAATAATGTTAAACACTGACTCAATGACTGGTGCATCAGAGAAACAATAATGTTAAACACTGACTCAATGACTGGTGCATCAGGGAAACAATAATGTTAAACACTGACTCAATGACTGGTGCATCAGGGAAACAATAATGTTAAACACTGACTCAATGACTGGTGCATCAGAAACAATAATGTTAAACACTGACTCAATGACTGGTGCATCGAGGAAACAATAATGTTAAACACTGACTCAATGACTGGTGCATCAGGGAAACAATAATGTTAAACACTGACTCAATGACTGGTGCATCAGAGAAACAATAATGTTAAACACTGACTCAATGACTGGTGCATCAGAAACAATAATGTTAAACACTGACTCAATGACTGGTGCATCAGCAATAATGTTAAACAATAATGTTAAACACTGACTCAATGACTGGTGCATCAGAGAAACAATAATGTTAAACACTGACTCAATGACTGGTGCATCAGGGAAACAATAATGTTAAACACTGACTCAATGACTGGTGCATCAGGGAAACAATAATGTTAAACACTGACTCAATGACTGGTGCATCAGGGAAACAATAATGTTAAACACTGACTCAATGACTGGTGCATCAGGAAACAATAATGTTAAACACTGACTCAATGACTGGTGCATCGAAACAATAATGTTAAACACTGACTCAATGACTGGTGCATCAGGAAACAATAATGTTAAACACTGACTCAATGACTGGTGCATCAGGGAAACAATAATGTTAAACACTGACTCAATGACTGGTGCATCAGAGAAACAATAATGTTAAACACTGACTCAATGACTGGTGCATCAGGGAAACAATAATGTTAAACACTGACTCAATGACTGGTGCATCAGAAACAATAATGTTATACACTGACTCAATGACTGGTGCATCAGGAAACAATAATGTTAACACTGACTCAATGACTGGTGCATCAGAGAAACAATAATGTTAAACACTGACTCAATGACTGGTGCATCAGGAAACAATAATGACTAATACATCTGACAATAATGTTAAACACTGACTCAATGACTGGTGCATCAGAAACAATAATGTTAAACACTGACTCAATGACTGGTGCATCAGGGAAACAATAATGTTAAACACTGACTCAATGGCCTTTGGTGCATCTGGAAACAATAATGCATCAATGACTGGTGCATCGAAACAATAATGTTAAACACTGACTCAATGACTGGTGCATCAGGGAAACAATAATGTTAATACACTGACTCAATGACTGGTGCATCAGGGAAACAATAATGTAATACACTGACTCAATGACTGGTGCACACTGACTCAATGACTGGTGCATCAGGGAAACAATAATGTTAAACACTGACTCAATGACTGGTGCATCAGGAAACAATAATGTTAAACACTGACTCAATGACATGGTGCACTCAATGACTGGTGCATCAAACAATAATGTTAAACACTGACTCAATGACTGGTGCATCAGGGAAACAATAATGTTAACTGACTCAATGACTGGTGCATCAGGGAAACAATAATGTTAAACACTGACTCAATGACTGGTGCATCAGGGAAACAATAATGTTAAACACTGACTCAATGACTGGTGCATCAGGGAAACAATAATGTTAAAAACACTGACTCCAACGCACTGGTGCATCA
>NW_025756346.1:0-6627 GCF_021184085.1 Oncorhynchus gorbuscha
TACAGTTATAGAAGAACAGGGGAATTCAAGGACACAAATAGTGACATGTCATTTTTCATGCAACACTTGAGAAGAATGAATCAAATATGTCAACACAATGTAACATAGTCTATTTCTGTAGGTTGACTTGACCCTATGTGGGTGTTTAGGTTGTGACTATAAAAACATATAGGCATTGTAAGAGAATACAAAATAACTACATTCAGAGGACTAGTCTTGGCGTTGTTTGAGTGTTGAAAATTGTCAGGAACGTTGTCTTGGCGTTCTGTGAGCGATGAAACACAGTAGGAACCGTTGTCTTGGCGTTGCGTGAGTGTTCCTCAAGGAGAAAGATACCGTGTCTGTCGGTATTAAGGCAGGATTAAGGTTCCTTGCTCCAGAGGATGGGTTGATTGATGCAACGTCGGAGAACAGCTGCTACCAAGCCATGCGTAAAAAACAAATTGAGCCCTGGGTTTATGTCTAAATCTCATGCGGACATAGGCGTGTTAAGATCCATGCGCGCTGATTTCCGTTCTGCAAATTATAGTAAATAAGGAGGAGAGAAATACTGATGGTTGTGCCTTCTTTAAATCACTATTTTCAACAAGCAAGCCTGCATTGCAATATGCTCAGAGCAGAAAAGACTACAGTGTACACTGAGTGTACAAAATATGAAGAACACCTGCTCTTTCCATGACATAGACTGACCAGGTGAATCCAGGTGAATGTTATGATCCTTTATTGATGTTACTTGATAAATCCACTTGAATCCACGTAAATAATTATTTGTATGCCTTGAGACAGTTGAGACAGTATGTGTGCTGAATGGCACACTCAACACTGAATTGGTCCACCACCCAAGCGACATCCAGCCAACTTGACAGACTTGTAGGAAGCATTCAAGTCAACATGTTGTCAGGATTTAGCCAGGAGTTGTTCCGGTTTTTGGTCACTAGATGCCCCCATTGTGCCTTTTGACCTTTTGTTTTCCCTTGATCCCCATTATTATTTGCACCTGTGCCTCGTTTCCCCTGATTGTATTTAAACCCTTTGTTTTCCTCTGTTCTTTGCTCTGTGTTTGTATGTTAGCACCCAGCCCTAGTACTCTGAGAACTCTTGTTGATCCCGGTGGACTCTCTTGTGGAATTCTGTTTTTTGTTCTTGTTTGGTTGTTGTTTGAGTATCTTTTGAGGCTTTTTGTGCTTTACCTTCCACCTTGTGGATTTACCATTTTGTCTTGGAGGATTACCTTTGTTCTTGTAGGATTCCTTTTGAGGTTGTGGAGTTACATGTTTTCCTGAAGAACTTCACTTTTACTTCATTAAATACACCGTCTCAAGTACTGCTGTGTCTGCCTCATCTTCTGGGTTCTGCCGACTATTCGTGGCTCAGTTGGTTAAGTGACTGTTTCTCACTCCGGAGACCCGGGTTCGTAACCGGGTTCTGACACATGTGCCGGTATCCCTATGGAACACTTTCAACACCTTGTAGAGGTGTAGAGGCAACTCAATATTAGGAAAGTGTTCTTAATGTTTTGTACACTCAGTGTATATTTCTGTATAATGATGGAAAGTTTAAAACATTGGGATGCATCATGCCTGATATCGGTGGGCCTCAGAATCATCCAGCTGCAGGGTCGATCCATTACAGTTAAGTGGATCCATCGAAGAGTCACAGCCCAACTTCTAACTGTCTGAGAGCCTCGGAGAGAGGGAGGGAACCGGGGGAGAGAAGGATAGACAGAGTGTGGAAGTTAGGGAGAGGAAGCTTCAAATGATCTGAGTGACAGAGGGAGGAGGAGAGTTTAAACTGTCTGAAAGCCAGGGAGACGGGGAGAAGGGGTGAAAGGACAGGTATTCAGTCTAAACCCCTGTCTCCATCCCCATCCTCTTCTGTGCAGTAGAGGAATACCTAATATCATGGGGTATGTTAGATATAGATTTTGTATTCCAGTTGTGCCATGTCTGGTTTGTTGGCATGCAGAGCACAGAACTCAGAGCTCTGGTAGTAAATCATCTCAGAGGGGAAGAGAGCAGCCGCTAGCGTCTGTCTGGTTGTGGCTGTCAGTGTGGAAGTGAAAAAGACGCCCGTGTTTATTGAAATGCTCTGCTTTTTTGTCTCAGTAATTGCTATCCTTCTCTCAGTTCCTCTCTTTCCTCTCCTCTCCTTCTCTCTCCTCTCATTCTCTCTCCTCTCATTCTCTCTCCTCTCCCTCTCTCTCCTCTCCCTCTCTCTCTGTCACCTGTGTACTTCCTATTTGAGATGCAGATTAAGAGTAACGTTCAGTATGACTGAGACTACTACTGTGCCTCTGTGAACAGACCTAGCTTTATGTAAGAATCACTTGATCTGACACAGTAAGAGCAAATTCCAGCAGTCTTAGCAGTAGGCATTCCATATATTGGATCTTGTGCAAATGAACAATATTATACAATGAATAATGCATTTTGTCAGTCTCTCGCGCAATGTTTACATCTCGTTAGTACAGCAGATTGCTACCGGCCTTGATACTGGCGATCAGTATGCTACTGCCCATGGCTCTTCCTTGGGCCTGGAGATGTTCCAGAAGCCTTCCCTTCACTCACTGTAAAACTGTGCCTCTGATTGGCTGATTGAGGATCCAGCTCGTTTTTCAGCCAACCCTCCTGTATCTCCTCTCCTCCCCCTAGCAGTGCGGTAGGGAGGTGATGGAAAGTTCATTTAGGATTACATATCAGCCTGGATTAGCCATGGGGCCAGAGGCAGAGCTGCTTGCTAACAAAAACATCATTTTGAACAGCCTGTTGATGTGAAACCAGCCAGGGAGAGACTGGGGATCACTATGATCCTTTTACCACCCTGCTAATCAGCTGAGGGAAGAAGGAAGCTGTTTTGTATCTCTGGGCATGTGAGGTGGACAGAGTCAGAGCTGCTTTCACCAGAGACAGAGAAAGTGTGTGCGTGCATACCTTGTGCAAGTATAAATGTGTTTGTTTCTGAGATTGAGAATGATGGCGAGAATTCTTTGCAGATTATAGTTTTGCATTTCAAAATGTGAATTTAGCTTTGATTAAAGAAGGGAAGAAAACACATGGACACATTCTTTTCTAACACCAGATTGCGTAGCATTGAAAGTGATCAATACAATTTCAAATACCCATTCAACTAGAGGTGACCCATTTGCACTATACAATGACATTAGCCTGCTGTGTGTGTGTGTGTGTGTGTGTGTGTGTGTGTGTGTGTGTGTGTGTGTGTGTGTGTGTGTGTGTGTGTGTGTGTGTGTGTGCGTGTGCGTGCGTGCGTGCGTGCGTGCGTGCGTGCGTGCGTGCGTGCGCGTGCGTGCGTGTATCGCATGCGTGCGTCGCGTCGTGCTCATTTCATGTGCTTGTGAGAGTGCTGGTGCAGTGGCTATATCCCTCCTGTGTCTCTCTCTAGCCAGGATCACAGTAAAGGTAATCACTGGCAGATCTGATCTTTGTACTAGAGCAGTGAGAGAGAGGGGGATAGAGGATGGAGAACTCTAGGTACTGGGTCTGACGCACAGGCTTTTCCTTCTCAAATCCTGACAGGTTGGTTTATATCTGCCATTTGCTGTCTGTGTGTGTGTTTGTACTGTATTTCCCTATTATTAAATATCTTAGCTGTAATGCACCAGACTGAATCCTCAGGGCTGGGATTACAGCAACGCTTGTTTGTCTGTTTGTCAATCATTACATTACACAAATGACATTGGGTCATCTACCAGATGGTCCAATCATCCACTAGTCTATCTCTCTGTGTCTGGGACACACACACGTACGCACACTTTACGCCACGCATGCGCGCACACACACACAAACTTATAGTTCCGTTTAGATATGACCTGGACAGTGTGTTCTCAGTTTACAAAGAGGTATCAGTGAGAGCTGGGCACTGGTAAACGTGGGTTTTTAAAAATGCTGTTATTTTCGATTTTATTATAATCTAATGCTCTATAGACATGGAATCTGTCTCCATCCCTGTGGACAGTGTCGATCCATCTCTGCCTGGGTAAAACATGGCCTCTGACCTTGTCCTGTCTGGTCACCACCTGGCTCCATGACGGGGGGTGGACTTCCGAGATGAATGGCATGGCTAATACCATTATTATATTCTCCTCAACATAACATGAGGTACTGATGTGGCCTAGGCCAAGGGCCCTAGACCTGATTTTGTGGTGTGGCTATTGTGGCATTTATCACCCAGCAACATTGTTGTTCCATCCATCACCATCAGCCTCCCACGACACGGTCAACTGGTGTGTGTGTTCAGCTCCAACACAGCAGTCAGGTATCAGAGCCCCTCCCTCTGTTATCTTACCTAATAGTCTATAGATGAGAGGTAATGCAGCAGATATAAAGGGGAGGGGAGGTGGTGGGGTGTTATTAAGGTGTTATTAGAGTGGTAAAGGGAAGGTGGTAGAGGTGTTATTAAGGTGTTATTAGAATGGTAAAGGAGAGGGAGGTGGTAGGGTGTTATTAAGGTGTTATTAGAGTGAGTAAAGGGGAAGGTGGTGGAGGTGTTATTAAGGTGTTATCAGAATAGTAAAGGGGAGGAGAGGTGGTGGGGTATTATTAAGAGTGTTATTAGAGTGGTAAAGGGAGGGAGGTGGTAGAGTGTTATTAGAGTAGTAAAGGAGGAGGAAGTGGTAGGAGTGTTATTAGGTGTTATTAGAGTGGTAAAGGAGAGGAGGTGGTGAGGTGTTATTAAGGTGTTATTAGAATAGGTAAAGGGAGGAAGGTGGTGGGGTGTTATTAAGGTGTTATTAGAGTGGTAAAGGGAGGAGAGGTGGTAGGGTGTTATTAAAGTGTTATTAGAGTAGTAAAGGGGAGGGGAGTGGTAGGGTGTTATTAAGAGTGAGTAAAGGAGAAGGTGAGGTGGTGGGGATTACTATTAGAGTGGTAAAGGAGATAGGGAGGTGGTGGAGTGTTATTAGAGTGAGTAAAGGAGATGGGGAGGTGGTGGGGTGCTATTAGAGTGAGTAAGAGAGATGGGAGAGGTGGTAGGGTGTTATTAGAGTGAGTAAAGGAGATGGGAGGTGGTAGGGGTGCTATTAGAGTGGTAAAGGGGATGGGGAGAGTGGTGAGGTGTTATTAGAGTGGTAAAGGGAAAGGTGAGGTGGTGGGGTGTTATTAGAGTAGGTAATAAGGGGAAGAGTGAGGTGGTGGGAGTGTTATTAGAGTGGTAAAGGAAGGTGAGGTGGTAGGCTGTTATGTAAAGTGTTATTAGAGTGGTAAAGGGAAGAGTGAGGTGGTAGAAGTATTATTAAGTGTTATTAGAAGTGGTAAAGGGGAAGGTGAGGTGGTAGAGCTGTTATTAAGGTGTTATTAGAGTGGTAAAGGGAAGAGTGAGGTGGTGGGGTGTTATTAAGGTGTTATTAGAGTGGTAAAGGAGAAGGGAAGTGGTGGAGTGTTATTAGAGTGGTAAAGGGAAAGGTGAAGTGGTAGGGTGTTATTAAGGTGTTATTAGAGTGGTAAAGGAGAGGAGGTGGTGAGGTGTTATTAAGGTGTTATTAGAGTGGTAAAGGGGAAGGTGAGGTGGTGGGGTGTTATTAGAAGTGGTAAAGGAGGGAAGGTGGTAGGGGTGTTATTAAGGTGTTATTAGAGTGGTAAAGGAAGGTGAGGTGGTAGAGTGGGGTGTTATTAAGGTGTTATTAGAGTGGTAAAGGGAAGGTGAGTGGTAGAGTGTTATTATAATGGTAAAGGAGAGGGAGGTGGTGGGGTGTTATTAAGGTGTTATTAGAGTGGTAAAGGGAAGGTGAGGTGGTGGGGTGAGGTGTTATTAGAGTGGTAACGGAGAGGGAGAGGTGGTGGGGTGTTATTAAGGTGTTATTAGAGTGGTAAAGGGGAAGGTGAGGTGGTAAGCTGTTATTAGAGTGGTAAAGGAGGAGGAGGTGGTGGGGTGTTATTAAGGGTTATTAGAGTGGTAATGGGGAAAGGTGAAGTGGTGAGTGTTATTAGAGTGGTAAAGGGAGGGAAGGTGGTGGGGTGTTATTAAGCTGTTATTAGAGTGGTAAAGGAGAAGGTGAGGTGGTGGGGTGTTATTAGAGTGGTAAAGGGAGGGGAGGTGGTGAGGTGTTATTAAGTGGTAAAGAGAGTGGTGGGGTGAGTGTTATTAAGTGGTAAAGGAGAGGAAGGTGGTGAGGGTTATTAAGGTGTTATTAGAGTGGTAAAGGGGAGGGGAGTGGTGAGGTGTTATTAAGAGTGTTATTAGAGTGGTAAAGGAGGAAGGTGAGGTGGTAGGGTGTTATTAGAATGGTAAAGGGAGGGAGAGGTGGTGAGGTGTTATTAAGGTGTTATTAAGT
Source organism: Oncorhynchus gorbuscha (assembly GCF_021184085.1). Taxonomy (NCBI): domain Eukaryota; kingdom Metazoa; phylum Chordata; class Actinopteri; order Salmoniformes; family Salmonidae; genus Oncorhynchus; species Oncorhynchus gorbuscha. The sequence continues at coordinate 6,287 of NW_025756346.1, forward strand.
GGTAAAGGGGAAAGGTGAGGTGGTAGGGGTGTTATTAGAGTGGTAAAGGGAGAGGGGAGGTGGTGGGAGTGTTATTAAGATGTTATTAGAAGTGGTAAAGGGAAGGGAGGTGGTGGGGTGTTATTAAGAGTGTTATTAAGTGGTAAGGAGGGGAGGTGGTGGGTGTTATTAAGGTGTTATTAGAGTGGTAAAGGGAAGGAGAAGTAGTGAAAGTGTTATTAGAAGGTATTATTAAGTGGTAAGGGAGGGAGGTGGTGGGAAGTGTTATGTAAGGTGTTATTGAGAGTGGTAAAGGGAGAGGGAGGTGGTGAGGTGCTATTAGAGTGGTAAAGAGGGAGTGG
>NW_025756347.1:0-6627 GCF_021184085.1 Oncorhynchus gorbuscha
ACAATACAGAAAACAACTACCCACAAAACCCATGTGGACAAGAGCTACCTAAGTATGGTTCCCAATCAGAGACAATGATAGACAGCTGTCCCCGATTGAGAACCATACCCGGCCAAAAACAAAGAAATACAAAAACATAGAAAAAAAGAACATAGAATTCCCACCCTAGTCACCCTGGCCTAACCAAAATAGAGAATAAAAGCCTCTCTATGGCCAGGGCGTGACATGACCACTGGAGACTAATGTGAAACCAGTCATATGATTTCACAGACACGCTGACTCTCTCAATCCCAGGGTGTTTGGCTGCTGATGCTCTGCCCCAACCTACACTACTTTACCTGCCCTCCCAATGGTAACCAGACTCTCCCCTGCTTGTAAGTAGGCCCAATTGGAGAGCACCGCCTCGCCTGAATAAACTTCCTGCTCTATCTGCACTAATTACAGGATCAACTCCTTGGAATTCACTTTTCCAGCCATGCATACCCCAGTCCCGATCCCAGTCAGAGGCAGACATGCATACCCCAGTCCCGATCCCAGTCAGAGGCAGACATGCATACCCCAGTCCCGATCCCAGTCAGAGGCAGACATGCATACCCCAGTCCCGATCCCAGTCAGAGGCAGACATGCATACCCCAGTCCCGATCCCAGTCAGAGGCAGACATGCATACCCCAGTCCCGATCCCAGTCAGAGGCAGACATGCATACCCCAGTCCCGATCCCAGTCAGAGGCAGACATGCGTACCCCAGTCCCGATCCCAGTCAGAGGCAGACATGCGTACCCCAGTCCCGATCCCAGTCAGAGGCAGACATGCATACCCCAGTCCCGATCCCAGTCAGAGGCAGACATGCATACCCCAGTCCCGATCCCAGTCAGAGGCAGACATGCATACCCCAGTCCCGATCCCAGTCAGAGGCAGACATGCATACCCCAGTCCCGATCCCAGTCAGAGGCAGACGTGTAGATCGAGAAATAAGATGTTTGAGGCAGTAACAGCACGGCTTCTGTTGCCATTGTAAATAACATATGTCATGAAAACACTCGTATATCTGATTTAGAGCAATGGTAACTCCCCCCTCAACCAGCTCCTAACATATTTTTTTAGGTCTAAATGTTAGAGAAATATATTCAGATGCCAAGAGCACAATGTAGCTATCACTAGAGCCAAGTCCATAAGGGTGGAATTCCGACCAGAGTAAAGAGAGCATCAACGGAATTTACCCCCAAAAACGTATGCCCTTTTCTCTCTATGCGAATTCTGACTGTGAATTTAAGCACGAGAATAGCATGCGATTCACCTGCTATTCGTTTGAGGTGGAGAGTTAAGAAATGAAAGTGTGGCGGAGGTGTGTCTACAGATCAGCCATATTCGGACCTCGTCTCAATTCCCTAAAAAGCATATTCCACAGTGGGAAAAGCATATTTATTTTTGTTCATATCATCTCCATACACTGTAATATTAGAAAGTGATATTAGTCATTGATAAGAGCTAGGGAAATGAGTAATCCCTTTGGGGAAGGGGATTGTAAATACACATAGCAATTGTTTGAGATGATTATTTTCTTATGCCGTGTAACAATCCTGTGAATGACTGGGACCAAGGCGCAGCGTGAGACGTGTTCCTGATTCAAATCAGCACACTAGAACAAAAAAAACAACAAAGAGGAAAACGAACAGTTCTGTGAGGAAACGAACAATACAGAAAACAACTACCCACAAAACCCATGTGGACAAGAGCTACCTAAGTATGGTTCCCAATCAGAGACAATGATAGACAGCTGTCCCCGATTGAGAACCATACCCGGCCAAAAACAAAGAAATACAAAAACATAGAAAAAAAGAACATAGAATTCCCACCCTAGTCACCCTGGCCTAACCAAAATAGAGAATAAAAGCCTCTCTATGGCCAGGGCGTGACATGACCACTGGAGACTAATGTGAAACCAGTCATATGATTTCACAGACACGCTGACTCTCTCAATCCCAGGGTGTTTGGCTGCTGATGCTCTGCAGCTTCCGCCTTTTACCTGCCCTCCCAATGGTAACCAGACTCTCCCCTGCTTGTAGTAGGCCCAATTGGAGAGCACCGCCTCGCCTGAATAAACTTCCTGCTCTATCTGCACTAATTACAGGATCAACTCCTTGGAAATTCACTTTTCCCCAGTGGGATCAAAAACACAGGGCTTGTCAGTCAGGTATACAGGAGAGCTTTCCAGAGGTACGGATCTTTCTCTGGGAACTGACTGAGCTGAGGGCTTTCCCTCACCTTCACAAACGGGCATCACCAGAAGAACTTGGACTTGTTTCTGGGCCAGTCCATCTAAGAAAGAACAGAGAGACAATGAGAAGGTATTCCTGGATGGCCACCTGACACCTGGAGATGACATGCACCTAGGAATGTCTCCTCACCTGGGATAGCCTGTCCCATTAGACTGAGCAGGCTGAGGCCGGGTTCTATGCAGATGCAGGATCTTAATTCGATCACCCTGTTGCAGGAGAACTTTGTCATTACAGACTTGATTTTCCTATCTTTTGAAAAATGTATAACCCCCTGCAAAAAATGCCCAATAATTATAATCCACACAATAATTTACATTATTTTCCTGCTGTAACAAACTGGTTCAAATGAAGATCCTTCTACTGCAGGACGATCAAAGCGACTCTCAAACATAGTACTGTACCTAAAACCACATCGTCCGACTCTGGTTAAATCGTGCCTCGATTCAAATAGTAATTTCATGACTTTCTTTCTTTCTTTTTGCCTTTTTTATAAAAGAATTATGCTAATAGCACATAAATACAAAATGGGCTTTGTGAATTTTACCTCAATTAGTTTGTCTAAATGGGCCACATTAAGGATTTACATAAGCAGACAAAAGGGTTGGTCACGGCCTAGATGATCCTTATCATGCACATGTGCAGTGCAGAGCTGCTTCAGTGGCAGTAGGAAGGGTAGTGAACAGAGGGTGAATGGGTAGGGGGGAATGAGTGGGGCATGAGCTGGGGTCAGGGCAATTTCGGTGGCTTTGGTGTAATTTTCGCCTGTTTCGGGTCAGCCCTGTTCCAGCCATGCATACCCCAGTCCCGATCCCCAGTCAGAGGCAGACATGCATACCCCAGTCCCGATCCCAGTCAGAGGCAGACATGCATACCCCAGTCCCGATCCCAGTCAGAGGCAGACATACGCCCCCAGTCCCGATCCCAGTCAGAGGCAGACATGCATACCCCAGTCCCGATCCCAGTCAGAGGCAGACATGCATACCCCAGTCCCGATCCCAGTCAGAGGCAGAGACATGCATACCCCAGTCCCGATCCCAGTCAGAGGCAGACATGCGTACCCCAGTCCCGATCCCAGTCAGAGGCAGACATCGTACCCCAGTCCCGATCCCAGTCAGAGGCAGACATGCATACCCCAGTCCCGATCCCAGTCAGAGGCAGACATGCATACCCCAGTCCCGATCCCAGTCAGAGGCAACATGCATACCCCAGTCCCGATCCCAGTCAGAGGCAGACATGCATACCCCAGTCCCGATCCCAGTCAGAGGCAGACGTGTAGATCGAGAAATAAGATGTTTGAGGCAGTAACAGCACGGCTTCTGTTGCCATTGTAAATAACATATGTCATGAAAACACTCGTATATCTGATTTAGAGCAATGGTAACTCCCCCTCAACCAGCTCCTAACATATTTTTAGGTCTAAATGTTAGAGAAATATATTCAGATGCCAAAGAGCACAATGTAGCTATCACTAGAGCCAAGTCCATAAGGGTGGAATTCCGACCAGAGTAAAGAGAGCATCAACGGAATTTACCCCCAAAAACGTATGCCCTTTTCTCTCTATGCGAATTCTGGCTGTGCAAGATTTAAGCACGAGAATAGCATGCGATTCACCTGCTATTCGTTTGAGGTGGAGAGTTAAGAAATGAAAGTGTGGCGGAGGTGTGTCTACAGATCAGCCATATTCGGACACGTCTCAATTCCCTAAAAAGCATATTCCACAGTGGGAAAAGCATATTTATTTTTGTTCATATCATCTCCATACACTGTAATATTAGAAAGTGATAGTCTGATAAGAGCTAGGAAAGGTAATCCCTTTGGGGAAGGGGATTGTAAATACACATAGCAATTGTTTGAGATGATTATTTTCTTATGCCGTGTAACAATCCTGTGAATGACTGGGACCAAGGCGCAGCGTGAGGCCGTGTTCCTGATTCAAATCAGCACACTAGAACAAAAAAACAACAAAGGAAAACGAACAGTTCTGTGAGGAAACGAACAATACAGAAAACAACTACCCACAAAACCCATGTGGACAAGAGCTACCTAAGTATGGTTCCCAATCAGAACAATGATAGACAGCTGTCCCCGATTGAGAACCATGCCCGACAAAAACAAACAATACAAAAACATAGAAAAAAAAGAACATAGAATTCCCACCTAGTCACCCTGGCTAACCAAAATGAGAATAAAAGCCTCTCTATGGCCAGGGCGTGACATGACCACTGGAGACTAATGTGAAACCAGTCATATGGAAACAAACTAAATCTTATCAACATGTATTGCAGCCCCCTTTTCACAATGAAGTAGGCTATAAATTGACGTGCCGTTATTCAGAACTTTAATTTTATGCCCATATAATTTTGAATCATGTTAAATATCAGCCACTATCAGAACCAGAGTCAGTAATACCCACATAAATTAATAACTGTCACTTTACACTGTCATGCCCGTGTAGTTGTTCCTGAGTTGTTAACAATGATGATAAATACATTCAAATTGTGGATCATATTAGGCTAATGTTGTGCAATCATTTGGAACATGTAGCCTATTTGAATCAATTACTTGGAACATGTAGCCTATTTGAATCAATCATTTGGAACATGTAGCCTATTTGAATCAATCATTTGGAACATGTAGCCTATTTGAATCATTATGGAAGTCAGACCCCATAGCAGTTTAAACCTGGAGCCTGGCACACAGTTCACGATGACTGGACCGTTTCATACAATTCCATGATTGGTGAGGATTAGGAGGTAGATTTGTAGGATTATTGTTCAACCTCTAAATGTACACTTTTTCCACACTTCCAAAATGTCATGCATTGAACTTGAATATGTCAACTTTCAGGATGAATCAAACCACTGTATTTTAATTAATACATACTTTCCCTAACCCTAAAATGTGCATAAATAGTCTACAATATCAGAGTATTTTCAAATGTACCAGTTGGTGCTGAAACGGAGACGATATATGCATAGACAATTGTTACCAGTCAAAGCCCATCCATCAACCCCCCTCTTCGGGGACAAAAGCACATTTGTTTAACATTTAGTTTTTTACAGGTATATTGTTACAGTACCAGTCAAAAGCCCATCCATCAACCCCCTCTTCCGGGGACAAAAGCACATTTGTTTTACATTTGTTTTTACAGGTATATTACATATGCAGTACCAGTCAAAAGTTTGGACACATCTACTTTATTCAAGGGTTTTCTTCATTTTTACTATTACCCACATTATAGAAAAATAGTGAAGACATCAAAACTATGAAATAACACATGTGGAATCATGTAGTAACAAAATAGTGTTAAACAAATCAAAATGTATTTTATATTTGAGATGCTTCAAAGTAGCCACCATTTGCCTTGATGACAGCTTTGCACACTCTTGGCATTCTCTCAGCCAGCTACATGAGGAATGCTATTCCAAAAGTCTTGAGTTTATATGCTGAGCACTTGTTGGCTGCTTTTCCATTACTCCTGCGGTCCAACTCTTCCCAAACCATCTCAATTGGGCTGTATTTTTTTTAACAATATTTTAGATTGACAATCATTCCTTTATAATTTTTGATATCACATGCCTCTGTTTTATTTTACTGCATAAATTAAATCAGGATCATTACCTCTACTGCCATTCATTCCAATTAGACTGATTAAGATTTCTCTGACCAATACGGCTGCTATTCTTTTACCCCATTCTGTAATATTTAGGGTTATGATATAGCCCCTCTGGTAAATTAATAAGATTAGCCCCAGATCAGATATGATGCGCCATACCCATGTAAAAATGTTTAGAATTACAGTAAATTAGCTGTTAAACTCAAAACATTTTCTCTCACCATCATGGTCAAATTTGTAGAATAGAGAGGAAATTAGCTTAAAATGCAAAAGTTCTCTCGCCTAATTGCAAAATGTGCAGAACAGCATGCGATTAGCTATTTTTGGCCATGGGCTTAAAAGTAATTATATTGTTAGACCACTATCAACAGGGGGGAGGCAGGGTTGTGAATTCTAATGAGACCCGATCACATGCAGCAAATAGGCCTATCCCAGGTAGCCATACGTATTTCACATTTGGCTATACAGTTGTTAAAAACATGACATTTTGTCATGTAAATAAACCATGGCTAGTCATCACATCAGACATGGGAGATTATGATAATGAAAAATGTGAGAGAACCCAGAAGTAATTAAAACACAACAACACCTTTAATTTTTTATTCTGAAATGTAAAATGACACAATGACGGTCTCTTACAATGTAAGGTGACACAGTTACTGTCTATTATCTCCTCAACATATGCTAACCTGTATAATGCCTAGGCTACAACTCGAACTGCAATGATTAGACT
>NW_025756348.1:0-6626 GCF_021184085.1 Oncorhynchus gorbuscha
TAGATTCTCTCTAGTTTAGGTAACAACGTCTCTGGCTCCTAGATTCTCTCTAGTTTAAATAACAACGGCCTCTGGCTCCTAGATTCTCTAGTTTAGGTAACAACGCGTCTCTGGCTCCTAGATTCTCTCTAGTTTAGGTAATGTCAACGTGTCTCTGGCTCCTAGATTGCTCTCTAGTTTGAAATAACGTCTCTGGCCTCTAGATTCTCTCTAGTTTAGGTGACAACGCTGTCTCTGGCTCCTAGATTCTCTCTAGTTTAAATAACGTCTCTGGCTCCTCAGATTCCTCTCTAGTTTAGGTGACAACGCTGCCTCTGGCTCCTAGATTCTCTCTAGTTTAAATAACAACGCCTCTGGCCTCCTAGATTCTCTCTAGTTTCGGTGACAACGCTGTCTCTGGCTCCTAGATTCTCTCTAGTTTAAATAACAACGTCTCTGGCCTCCTAGATTCTCTCTCTAGTTTAGGTGACAACGCGTCTCTGGCTCCTAGATTCTCTCTAGTTTAAATAATGTCTCTGGCTCCTAGATTCTCTCTAGTTTAGGTAACAACGTCTCTGGCTCCTAGATTCTCTCTAGTTTAAATAACAACGTCTCTGGCTCCTAGATTCTCTCTAGTTTAGGGGACAATTGCCTCTGGCTCCTAGATTCTTCTCAGTTTAAATAACGCTCTCTGGCTCCTAGATTCTTCTCTAGTTTAGGTGGTGTCTGGCTCCTAGAGCTAGTAGTTTAGGTAATAACGCTCTGGCTCCCAGATTCTCTCTAGTTTAGGTAACAACGTTCTGGCTCCTAGATTCTCTAGCGTTTAGGTACAACGTTCCCTGGCTCCTGGGATTCTCTAGTTTAGGTAATAACGTGTGTCTGGCTCCTAGATTCTCTCTAGTTTAAATGACAACACGTCTCTGGCTCCCTAGATTCTCTCTAGTTTAGGTAATAACGTGTCTCTGGCTCCTAGATTCTCTCTAGTTTAGGTAATAACGTGTGTCTGGCTCCTAGATTCTCTCTAGTTTAGGTAACAACGTCTCTGCCTCCTAGATTCTCTCTAGTTTAGGTGACAACGCGTCTCTGGCTCCTAGATTCTCTCTAGTTTAGGTAATAACGTGTGTCTGGCTCCCTAGATTCTCTCTAGTTTAGGTAACAACGTCTCTGGCTCCTAGATTCTCTCTAGTTTAGGTAACAACGTGTGTCTGGCTCCTAGATTCTCTCTAGTTTAGGTAATAAACGTGTGTCTGGCTCCTAGATTCTCTCTAGTTTAGGTGGCAACAACGTCTCTGCCTCCTAGATTCTCTCCTAGTTTAGGTAACAACGCGTCTCTGGCTCTAGATTCTCTCTAGTTTAGTAACAACGCTCTGGCTCCTAGATTCTCTCTAGTTTAGGTAACAACGTCTCTGGCTCCTAGATTCTCTCTAGTTTAGGTAACAACGTGTGTCTGGCTCCTAGATTCTCTCTAGTTTAGGTAACAACGTGTCTCTGGCTCCTAGATTCTCTCTAGTTTAAATGACAACGTGTGTCTGGCTCCTAGATTCTCTCTAGTTTAGGTAATAACGTGTGTCTGTCTCCACAGATTCTCTCTAGTTTAGGTAATAAAACGTGTGTCTGGCTCCTAGATTCTCTCTAGTTTAGGTAACAACGTCTCTGGCTCCTAGATTCTCTCTAGTTTAAATGATAACGCGTCTCTGGCTCCTAGATTCTCTCTAGTTTAGATGACAACGCGTCTCTGGCTCCTAGATGCTCTCTAGTTGAAATAACGTCTCTGGCTCCTAGATTCTCTCTAGTTTAGGTGATAACGCGTCTCTGGCTCCTAGATTCTCTCTAGTTTAAATAACGTCTCTGGCTCCTAGATTCTCTCTAGTTTAGGTGACAACGCGTCTCCTGCTAATAAGATTCTCTCTGGTCTCTGCCTCCTAGATTCTCTCTAGTTTCGGTGACAACGCGTCTCTGGCTCCTAGATTCTCTCTAGTTTAGGTAATAACGTCTCTGGCTCTAGATTCTCTCTAGTTTAAATTCTGGCTCCTAGATTCTCTCTAGTTTAGGTAATAACGTGTCTCTGCCTCCTAGATTCTCTCTAGTTTAGGTAATAACGTGTCTCTGGCTCCTAGATTCTCTCTAGTTTAGGTAACAACGTCTCTGGCTCCTAGATTCTCTGGTTTGGTAACAACGTCTCTGGCTCTAGATTCTCTCTAGTTTAGGTAATAACGTCTCTGGCTCCTAGATTCTCTCTAGTTTAGGTAACAACGTGTCTCTGGCTCCTAGATTCTCTCTAGTTTAGGTAATAACGTGTCTCTGGCTCCTAGATTCTCTCTAGTTTAGGTGACAACGTGTCTGGCTCCTGGCTCCTAGACGTCTCTGGCTCCTAGATTCTCTCTAGTTTAGGTGACAACACGTCTCTGGCTCCTAGATTCTCTCTAGTTTAAATAACGTCTCTGGCTCCTAGATTCTCTCTAGTTTAGGTGACAACGCGTCTCTGGCTCCTAGATTCTCTCTAGTTTAAATAACAACGTCTCTGCCTCCTAGATTCTCTCTAGTTTAGGTGACAACGCGTCTCTGGCTCCTAGATTCTCTCTAGTTTAGGTGACAACGTCTCTGCCTCCTAGATTCTCTCTAGTTTAGGTAACAACGTGTCTCTGGCTCCTAGATTCTCTCTAGTTTAGGTAACAACGTGTCTCTGGCTCCTAGATTCTCTCTAGTTTAGTGACAACGTGTCTCTGGCTCCTAGATGCTCTCTAGTTTAGGTAACAACGTCTCTGGCTCCTAGATTCTCTCTAGTTTAGGTAACAACGTCTCTGGCTCCTAGATTCTCTCTAGTTTAGGTAACAACGCGTCTCTGGCTCCTAGATTCTCTCTAGTTTAAATAACGTCTCTGGCTCCTAGATTCTCTCTAGTTTAGGTAACAACGTCTCTGGCTCCTAGATTCTCTCTAGTTTATGTGACAACGTGTCTCTGGCTCCTAGATTCTCTCTAGTTTAAATAACGTCTCTGGCTCCTAGATTCTCTCTAGTTTAGGTGACAACGCGTCTCTGGCTCCTAGATTCTCTCTAGTTTAAATAACGTCTCTGGCTCCTAGATTCTCTCTAGTTTAGGTAACAACGTCTCTGGCTCCTAGATTCTCTCTAGTTTAAATAACAACGTCTCTGGCTCCTAGATTCTCTCTAGTTTAGGTAACAACACGTCTCTGGCTCCTAGATTCTCTCTAGTTTAGGTAATAACGTCTCTGGCTCCTAGATTCTCTCTAGTTTAGGTAACAACGCGTCTCTGGCTCCTAGATTCTCTCTAGTTTAGGTAATAACGTGTCTCTGGCTCCTAGATTCTCTCTAGTTTAGGTAACAACGTCTCTGGCTCCTAGATTCTCTCTAGTTTAGGTAATAACGTGTGTCTGGCTCCTAGATTCTCTCTAGTTTAGGTAACAACGTCTCTGGCTCCTAGATTCTCTCTAGTTTAGGTAACAACGTGTCTCTGGCTCCTAGATTCTCTCTAGTTTAGGTAACAACGTGTCTCTGGCTCCTAGATTCTCTCTAGTTTAGGTAACAACGTCTCTGGCTCCTAGATTCTCTCTAGTTTAGGTAACAACGTCTCTGGCTCCTAGATTCTCTCTAGTTTAGGTAACAACGTGTCTCTGGCTCCTAGATTCTCTCTAGTTTAGGTAACAATAACGTGTGTCTGGCTCCTAGATTCTCTCTAGTTTAGGTAACAACGTGTGTCTGGCTCCTAGATTCTCTCTAGTTTAGGTAATAACGTGTGTCTGGCTCCTAGATTCTCTCTAGTTTAGGTAATAACGTGTGTCTGGCTCCTAGATTCTCTCTAGTTTAGGTAACAACGTCTCTGGCTCCTAGATTCTCTCTAGTTTTAGGTAACAACGTCTCTGGCTCCTAGATTCTCTCTAGTTTAGGTAACAAGTTTAGGTAATAGGTAACAACGTGTGTCTGGCTCCTAGATTCTCTCTAGTTTAGGTGACAACGTGTCTCTGGCTCCTAGATTCTCTCTAGTTTAGGTAACATTCTCTCTAGTTTACAACGTCTCTGGCTCCTAGATTCTCTCTAGTTTAGGTAACAACGTGTCTGGCTCCTAGATTCTCTCTAGTTTAGGTAATAACGTCTCTGGCTCCTAGATTCTCTCTAGTTTAGGTAACAACGCGTCTCTGGCTCCTAGATTCTCTCTAGTTTAAAAAACAACGTCTCTGGCTCCTAGATTCTCTCTAGTTTAGGCAACAACGCGTCTCTGGCTCCTAGATTCTCTCTAGTTTAGGTAACAACGTGTCTCTGGCTCCTAGATTCTCTCTGGTTTTAAGGATTCTCTAGTTTCGGTGACAACGCGTCTCTGGCTCTAGATTCTCTCTAGTTTAAATAACGTCTCTGGCTCCTAGATTCTCTCTAGTTTAGGTGACAACGTGTCTGGCTCCTAGATTCTCTCTAGTTTAAATAACGTCTCTGCCTCCTAACGTGACAAGCGTCTCTGGCTCCTAGATTCTCTCTAGTTTAGGTAACAACGTCTCTGGCTCCTAGATTCTCTCTAGTTTAGGTAATAACGTGTGTCTGGCTCCTAGATTCTCTCTAGTTTAGGTAACAACGTCTCTGGCTCCTAGATTCTCTCTAGTTTAGGTAATAACGTGTCTCTGGCTCTAGATTCTCTCTAGTTTAGTAACAACGTGTCTCTGGCTCCTAGATTCTCTCTAGTTTAGGTAATAACGTGTGTCTGGCTCCTAGATTCTCTCTAGTTTAGGTAACAACGTCTCTGGCTCCTAGATTCTCTCTAGTTTAGGTAATAACGTGTCTCTGCTCCTGGCTCTCTAGGATTCTAGATTCTCTCTAGTTTAGGTAATAACGTGTCTCTGGCTCCTAGATTCTCTCTAGTTTAGGTAACAACGTCTCTGGCTCCTAGATTCTCTCTAGTTTAGGTAACAACGTCTCTCTGGCTCCTAGATTCTCTCTAGTTTAGGTAATAACGTGTCTCTGGCTCCTAGATTCTCTCTAGTTTAGGTAACAACGTCTCTGGCTCCTAGATTCTCTCTAGTTTAGGTAATAACGTGTGTCTGGCTCCTAGATTCTCTCTAGTTTAGGTAACAACACGTCTCTGGCTCCTAGATTCTCTCTAGTTTAGGTAACAACGTCTCTGGCTCCTAGATTCTCTCTAGTTTAAATGACAACGTGTGTCTGGCTCCTAGATTCTCTCTAGTTTAGGTAACAACGTCTCTGGCTCCTAGATTCTCTCTAGTTTAGGTAACAACGTCTCTGGCTCTAGATTCTCTCTAGTTTAGGTAATAACGTCTCTGGCTCCTAGATTCTCTCTAGTTTAGGTAATAACGTGTGTCTGGCTCCTAGATTCTCTCTAGTTTAGGTAACAACGTGTCTCTGGCTCCTAGATTCTCTCTAGTTTAGGTAATAACGTGTCTCTGGCTCCTAGATTCTCTCTAGTTTAGGTAACAACACGTCTCTGGCTCCTAGATTCTCTCTAGTTTAGGTAACAACGTCTCTGGCTCCTAGATTCTCTCTAGTTTAGGTAATAACGTGTCTCTGGCTCCTAGATTCTCTCTAGTTTAGGTAACAACGTCTCTGGCTCCTAGATTTCTCTAGTTTAGGTAATAACGTGTCTCTGGCCCTAGATTCTCTCTAGTTTAGGTAATAACGTCTCTGGCTCCTAGATTCTCTCTAGTTTAGGTAACGTCTCTGGCTCCTAGATTCTCTCTAGTTTAGGTAACAACGTCTCTGGCTCCTAGATTCTCTCTAGTTTAGGTAACAACGTGTGTCTGGCTCCTAGATTCTCTCTAGTTTAGGTAATAACGTGTCTCTGGCTCCTAGATTCTCTCTGTTTAGGTAATAACGTGTGTCTGGCTCCTAGATTCTCTCTAGTTTAAAGGTAATAACGTGTGTCTGGCTCCTAGATTCTCTCTAGTTTAGGTAATAACGTGTGTCTGGCTCCTAGATTCTCTCTAGTTTAGGTAACAACGTGTCTCTGGCTCCTAGATTCTCTCTAGTTTAGGTAACAACGTCTCTGCTCCTAGATTCTCCTAGTTTAGGTAACAACGTGTTCTGGCTCCTAGATTCTCTCTAGTTTAGGTAACAACGTGTGTCTGGCTCCTAGATTCTCTCTAGTTTAGGTAACAACGTGTGTCTGGCTCCTAGATCTCTCTAGTTTAGGTAATAACGTGTCTCTTCCTAGATTCTCTCTAGTTTAGGTAATAACGTGTCTCTGGCTCCTAGATTCTCTCTAGTTTAGGTAACAACGCGTCTCTGGCTCCTAGATTCTCTCTAGTTTAGGTAATAACGTGTGTCTGGCTCCTAGATTCTCTCTAGTTTAGGTAATAACGCGTCTCTGGCTCCTAGATTCTCTCTAGTTTAGGTAACAACGTGTGTCTGGCTCCTAGATTCTCTCTAGTTTAGGTAACAACGTGCTCTGGCTCCTAGATTCTCTCTAGTTTGGTAACAACGCGTCTCTGGCTCCTAGATTCTCTCTAGTTTAGGTAACAACGTGTCTCTGGCTCCTAGATTCTCTCTAGTTTAGGTAACAACGTGTCTCTGGCTCCTAGATTCTCTCTAGTTTAGGTAACAACGTGCTCTGGCTCCTAGATTCTCTCTAGTTTAGGTAACAACGTCTCTGGCTCCTAGATTCTCTCTAGTTTAGGTAATAACGTGTGT
>NW_025756350.1:0-6624 GCF_021184085.1 Oncorhynchus gorbuscha
AGTATGCTTCGTTCAGTTACGTATTGCTAGTCAGTGGGGAAAGATGGTAGGGGAGAGGGACACAGTTAACGCGAGCTCTCTGCCCCATGAGCTTCATTGACGAAGATCTACCAGTCGTTCTATGCGAATAGCAGAGTTCAATCAAAGATCCACGCTGGATGGAACCTCCGGGAGAGAATCTCATCCTTAACCTTAGCTGGAGTCCCTCCAGAAAACAAGAGAAACGCCTGCTCGTTCCAGTTACTGGAGGCAGCAAGAGTCTTAAACTCTATAAGTAATCCGTTATGGATCGACACTTTACATAGGAAGACAGGGACCAGGAAGCTTCTTTCCCAAAAACAGAACGATCAAAAACCCGTATCATCTCCTTAAAGTTCTGATACTGGTTAGTACACTCAGCCCTTGCCTCCCAGATAGCCGTGCCCCACCCCGAGCCCGTCCAGTGAGGAGAGATATGAGTAGGCAATACGAGCAATACCCTGGAGTTTCGTGTGGGCTGGAGAGAGAACACTATATCACACTGGGTAAGGAACAGGCGACATTCAGTGGGCTCCCCAGAGTAGCACGGTGGGTTATTAATTCTGGGCTCCGGAGACCCGGAAGCCCAGGAGGTAACCGGTGGATCGAGGCGGAGGTGTGAATCTCCTCCGAGAGGCCGGAGACTTGGGCGGCCAGGGTCTCAGCGGCATGTCGAGGCAGCAGACAATTCCTGTTCGTGTCTGCCTAGCACGCAACCCCTGAACTCGAAGGCAGAGTAGAGAGAATCCAGTCGCTGGGTCCATTCTTGGTCGGATCCTCTGTTATGCAGGTGAATGAGGACCCAAAAGCGACTTAACAGAAACAGAAAGCTTATTCCAGTCTTTAACAAAACGATAATCCTGGATACTATCACAGGTAAAGTCCAAACAGGAAAACTGAAACCCCTAGTCAGTAGAGGGGAACAACAGGAGATGCGACCACAGACTGCAGGTCGCAGAGAAGAAGGCGCAGGCCGTAGCTGATATAGAGACTCTGCTCACGCAGCACTGAAGAAGGCAAAAACACGACGGAACAAGAACACAGCACAGCAAACATCAAACAAGGATCCGACAAGGACAGACGCAGAAACAGGGGGAGAAATAGGGACTCTAAATCAGAGGGCAAAAATAGGGGACAGGTGTGAAAGAGTAAATGAGGTAGTTAGGAGATGAGGAACAGCTGGGGGCAGGAGCGAACGATAGAGAGAGAGAGAGAGAGAGAGAGGGAGGAGAGAGGGATAGAAAGAGGAAAGAACCTTTAATAAGACCAGCAGGGGGAAACGAATAGAAGAGGGAAGCACAGGACAAGACATGACAATATATGACAAACATGACACCAGTGTTTTACTTGCTATATTGTATTTATTTTGCCACTCATGGCCTTTTGCCTCTTTACCTCCCTCTTCTCACCTCATTTGCTCACATTGTATATAGACTTGTTTATACTGTATTATTGACTGTTTGTTTGTTTTACTCCATGTGTAACTCTGTGTCGTTGTATCTGTCGAACTGCTTTGCTTTATCTTGGCCAGGTCGCAATTGTAAATGAGAACTTGTTCTCAACTTGCCTACCTGGTTAAATAAAGGTGAAATAAAAATAAATAAATAAAATCAGTACCAGATCAATGTGGAGTTATATCCAGGATGTATCAGTACCAGATCAATGATGGAGTTATATCCAGGATGTATCAGTACCAGATCAATGTGGAGTAATATCCAGGAAGTACAAGTACCAGATCAATGATGGAGTTATATCCAGGATGTATCAGTACCAGATCAATGATGAAGTTATATCCAGGATGTATCAGTACCAGATCAATGTGGAGTTATATCCAGGATGTATCAGTACCAGATCAATGTGGAGCTATATCCAGGATGTATCAGTACCAGATCAATGATGGAGTTATATCCAGGATGTATCAGTACCAGATCAATGATGGAGTTATATCCAGGATGTATCAGTACCAGATCAATGTGGAGTTATATCCAGGATGTATTATTACCAGATCAATGTGGAGTTATATCCAGGATGTATCAGTACCAGATCAATGTGGAGTTATATCCAGGATGTATCAGTACCAGATCAATGTGGAGTTATATCCAGGATGTATCAGTACCAGATCAATGATGGAGCTATATCCAGGATGTATCAGTACCAGATCAATGTGGAGTTATATCCAGGAAGTACAAGTACCAGATCAATGATGGAGTTATATCCAGGATGTATCAGTACCAGATCAATGATGGAGTTATATTCAGGATGTATCAGTACCAGATCAATGTGGAGTTATATTCAGGATGTATCAGTACCAGATCAATGTGGAGTTATATCCAGGAAGTATCAGTACCAGATCAATGTGGAGTTATATCCAGGAAGTACCAGTACCAGAACAATGTGGAGTTATATCCAGGAAGTACAAGTACCAGAACAATGTGGAGTTATATCCAGGAAGTACAAGTACCAGATCAATGATGGAGCTATATCCAGGATGTATCAGTACCAGATCAATGTGGAGCTATATCCAGGAAGTACCAGTACCAGAACAATGTGGAGTTATATCCAGGAAGTATCAGTACCAGATCAATGTGGAGCTATATCCAGGAAGTACAAGTACCAGATCAATGATGGAGCTATATCCAGGATGTATCAGTACCAGATCAATGTGGAGTTATATCCAGGAAGTACAAGTACCAGATCAATGATGGAGTTATATCCAGGATGTATCAGTACCAGATCAATGATGGAGTTATATCCAGGATGTATCAGTACCAGATCAATGTGGAGTTATATCCAGGATGTATCAGTACCAGATCAATGTGGAGCTATATCCAGGATGTATCAGTACCAGATCAATGATGGAGTTATATCCAGGATGTATCAGTACCAGATCAATGATGGAGTTATATCCAGGATGTATCAGTACCAGATCAATGTGGAGTTATATCCAGGATGTATTATTACCAGATCAATGTGGAGTTATATCCAGGATGTATCAGTACCAGATCAATGTGGAGTTATATCCAGGATGTATCAGTACCAGATCAATGATGGAGCTATATCCAGGATGTATCAGTACCAGATCAATGTGGAGTTATATCCAGGAAGTACAAGTACCAGATCCATGATGGAGTTATATCCAGGATGTATCAGTACCAGATCAATGATGGAGTTATATCCAGGATGTATCAGTACCAGATCAATGATGGAGTTATATTCAGGATGTATCAGTACCAGATCAATGTGGAGTTATATCCAGGAAGTATCAGTACCAGATCAATGTGGAGTTATATCCAGGAAGTACCAGTACCAGAACAATGTGGAGTTATATCCAGGAAGTACAAGTACCAGAACAATGTGGAGTTATATCCAGGAAGTACAAGTACCAGATCAATGATGGAGCTATATCCAGGATGTATCTTTACCAGATCAATGTGGAGCTATATCCAGGAAGTACCAGTACCAGAACAATGTGGAGTTATATCCAGGAAGTATCAGTACCAGATCAATGTGGAGCTATATCCAGGAAGTACAAGTACCAGATCAATGATGGAGCTATATCCAGGATGTATCAGTACCAGATCAATGTGGAGTAATATCCAGGAAGTACAAGTACCAGATCAATGATGGAGTTATATCCAGGATGTATCAGTACCAGATCAATGATGGAGGATGTATCAGTACCAGATCAATGTGGAGTTATATCCAGGATGTATCAGTACCAGATCAATGTGGAGCTATATCCAGGATGTATCAGTACCAGATCAATGATGGAGTTATATCCAGGATGTATCAGTACCAGATCAATGATGGAGTTATATCCAGGATGTATCAGTACCAGATCAATGTGGAGTTATATCCAGGATGTATTATTACCAGATCAATGTGGAGTTATATCCAGGATGTATCAGTACCAGATCAATGTGGAGTTATATCCAGGATGTATCAGTACCAGATCAATGTGGAGTTATATCCAGGATGTATCAGTACCAGATCAATGTGGAGTTATATCCAGGAAGTACCAGTACAAGATCAATGATGGAGTTATATCCAGGATGTATCAGTACCAGATCAATGTGGAGTTATATCCAGGAAGTATCAGTATACACTGAGTGTACAAAACATTAAGAACACCTGCTCTTTCCATGACCAAGACTGACTAGCTGACTTCAGCCAAATAATATTATACTTTACAGTAAAGATCATGTACTGATGAATTACTGGAATAATGAATTGTTCTGCTTTATTTGATTCATTTGGTTTTCCGTTTCAAATGTATCTAAGGGTTGGATGTAGAGAAACCCTTGAATTAACTATATCAGTAGATGTCATTAACCGTTATACCATTTCATTACTGCACCGTGTACAAAGACTGACCAGGTGAATCCAGATCAAAGCACCCTTATTGACGTGACCTATTAAATCCACTTCAATCAGTGTCGATGAAGTGGAGGAGACAGGTTAAAGAATGATTTTTTAAAGCCTTGAGACAATTGAGACATGAATTGTGTATGTGTGCGATTCAGAGGGTGAATGGGCAAGACATAACATTTACTGTATGTGCCTTTGAATGGTAGTAGGTGTCAGGTGCCCCGGTTTGTGTCATCATTAGGAAGGTGTTCCTAATGTTTGGTTTACTCAGTGTATAGTCTAGTGAGTGTAGGGTCTGTGCAAGATGGAGTTAGTGCAGGTAGTTTGGGTACCAACAATTATTTAGTAGTCTGATTATTTAGCAGGATTGGGTGTAGAAGCTGTCTCGAAGCCTGTTGGTCCAAGAGCTGATGCTCCGGTACCGTTTGCCGGACAGTAGCAGAATGAACAGTCTATTGCATGGGTATCTGGAGTCTTTGGCAATATGACACCGCCTGATATAGAGGTTCCGGATGGCAGGAAGCTCAGCCCCAGTGATGTACTGGGCTGTCCGCATCACCCTCTGTAGCGCTTTGCGGTCAAGGGCGGTGCATTTGCCATACCAAGCCGTGATCCAGCCAGTCAAGATGGTCTCGATGGTGCAGCTGTAGAACATTTTGTGGATCCGAGGGCCCATTACAAATCTTTGCAGCCTCCTGAGGGGGAAGAGGCACTGCCCACTTCACAACTGTATGGTTGTGTGTGGACCATGTTAAGTCCTGAGTGATGTGAATGTCAAGGAACTCGAAACTCTCGATCCACTCCACAACAGCCCCGTCGATGTGGATGGGGGCATGCTCTCCCCTCTTTCTCCTGTAGTCCACATTCCTTGGTCTTACTGACGTTGGGAAGAGCTTGTTGTCCTGGTACCACACTGCTAAGCCTCTGACCCCCTTCCTGTAGGCTGACTCAT
This sequence comes from Oncorhynchus gorbuscha, assembly GCF_021184085.1. Lineage (NCBI taxonomy): Eukaryota > Metazoa > Chordata > Actinopteri > Salmoniformes > Salmonidae > Oncorhynchus > Oncorhynchus gorbuscha. Next base: position 5,339 of record NW_025756350.1, read on the forward strand.
CGACGTCAGTGATGAACCACCATCGGTTCGTCAGCAAACTTGATGATGGTGTTGGAGTCGTGTGTAGCCATGCAGTCGTGACTGAACAGGGAGTATAGGAGGGGACAAAGCACACACCCCTTAGGGGCCCCCGTGTTAAGGGTCAGCATGGCAGAGGTGTTGTTGCCTATCTTCATCTGGGGCCGGCCCTTTGTGTCTGCGTCCAGGATCACTTTGGACCGTAGCTGCAGTCTGAACAAACTTTATTATGCATTTAATACATTTCAATACAGTCAACAAGCAAAATACCAACAATAATACAAAATAATGGAAAAATAGATTCAACTATTATATAAAAATAATAATAGGCCTGGTAAATTACTGTGTTTTTTTTACAAGTGTGAGTTAAACATCTTGTGTGTTTGCCCTTTCACTGTGCTCGGATAGAGAATACTCTGGCCTTGGTGTAACACCTGAAAGGGCCATGAAAGGGACAGGGAAGTAGTTGGGGTGATGAGTAACCTTTGTGAGCCAATGTCTTAGCTTCCAGAAGGCTGTCACAGTCTTATGGCATTCAAATGATGAGGGCTCAAACCCAGTCGGTCAATTAAAGGGGCAACAGTGAACACGGCTGGAGCAACCTGGCCATTTTTGGAGGCATGATGCAGCGTAACAAGGGTGATAGCTAATTGTGAATATGTGTATTATTATAAAACTGAACGAGCCTGCTCCTGTGGAATGAAGCACCCTTACTGGGTTGCATGGAACATGCATGTCTATGCACCTTAAAGCTTGAGTGACACCTCAACAAACTAAACATGAAGTAAGTATTACCATGAAATATCCAGCATGTAGCGTCAGCCTACATCTGATACTATGGCTGCGTTCACACAGCCATCCTAAGAAATCAATTGAGATTTGTATTTAATATCCAATGTTTTTTTTCCCCTGACTGTTCATATTCAGTTTGATCTGTGACCCATATGGGACTTGTACATTCACACTGACGTAGCCTCTAAAATAGCACACAGATGCAAGGCTCATTTGCTGTCATTGTTGCTTTAAAGTTGTTGTGGGAACAGCTAGGTCATGTACACACATAAAAAAAAACTTTGAGCAAATAAATCTGATCGAGCATCAGATTGAGTTCTCATATGAAACATCAGAATCATATCAGGATGGAGAAGCCCATACGAATGTGTAATAAATCAGAATTCAAAATATCAGATTCATGTGTTTTTTTGCAGTTTACACCTTCTGAAAAAATCTAATAGGTATCAGATGTGCCAATACAACGGAATTGGGCT
>NW_025756351.1:0-6623 GCF_021184085.1 Oncorhynchus gorbuscha
CCACTTCCTCCCTCTTTCCCTCTGTGTTTCTCCATCTCTCCCAGGGCCACTTCTCCTCTTTCCCTCTGAGTCTCTCCATCTCTCCCAGGACCACTTCTCCCTCTTTCCCTCTCTGTGTTTCTCCATCTCTCCCCAGGATACTTCTCCCTCTTTCCTCTCTGTGTTTCTCCATCTCTCCCAGACCACTTCTCCCTCTTTCCTCTCTGTGTTTCTCCAAAAATGCTCTCCACAGGACCCTTCTCCCTCTTTCCCTCTCTGTGTTTCTCCACTCTCTCCCAGGGCCACTTCTCCCTCTTTCCCTCTCTGTGTTTCTCCATCTCTCCCAGGACCACTTCTCCCTCTTTCCCTCTCTGTGTTTCTCCATCTCTCCCAGGGCCACTCCTCCCTCTTTCCTCTCTGTGTTTCTCCTCTCCCAGACCACTTCTCCCCTCTTTCCCTCTCTGTGTTTCTCCATCTCTCCCAGGGCCACCTCTCCCTCTTTCCCTCTCTGTGTTTCTCCATCTCTCCCAGGGCCCTTCTCCCTCTTTCCCTCTCTGAATCGTTTCTCCATCTCTCCCAGGGCCACTTCTCCCTCTTTCCCTCTCTGTGTTTCTCCATCTCTCTCCCAGGACCACTTCTCCCTCTTTCCCTCTCTGTGTTTCTCCATCTCTCCCAGGGCCACTTCTCCTCTTTCCCTCTCTGTGTTTCTCCATCTCTCCCAGGGCCACTTCTCCCTCTTTCCCTCTCTGTGTTTCTCCATCTCTCCCAGGGCCACTTCTCCCTCTTTCCCTCTCTGTGTTTCTCCATCTCTCCCAGGGCCACTTCTCCCTCTTTCCCTCTCTGTGTTTCTCCATCTCTCCCAGGGCCACTTCTCCCTCTTTCCCTCTCTGTGTTTCTCCACCATCTCTCCCAGGGCCACTTCTCCCTCTTTCCCTCTCTGTGTTTCTCCATCTCTCCCAGGGCCACTTCTCCTCTTTCCTCTCTGTGTTTCTCCATCTCTCCCAGGACCACTTCTCCCTCTTTCCCTCTCTGTGTTTCTCCATCTCTCCCAGGACCACTTCTCCCTCTTTCCCTCTCTGTGTTTCTCCATCTCTCCCAGGACCACTTCTCCCTCTTTCCCTCTCTGTGTTTCTCCATCTCTCCCAGGGCCACTTCTCCCTCTTTCCCTCTCTGTGTTTCTCCATCTCTCCCAGGGCCACTTCTCCCCTCTTTCCCTCTCTGTGTTTCTCCATCTCTCCCAGGGCCACTTCTCCCTCTTTCCCTCTGTGTTTCTCCATCTCTCCCAGGCCACTTCTCCTCTTTCCTCTCGTGTTTCTCCATCTCTCCAGGGCCACTTCTCCCTCTTTCCCTCTCTGTGTTTCTCCATCTCTCCCAGGGCCACTTCTCCCTCTTTCCCTCTCTGTGTTTCTCCATCTCTCCCAGGGCCACTTCTCCCTCTTTCCCTCTCTGTGTTTCTCCATCTCTCCCAGGACCACTTCTCCCTCTTCCCTCTCTGTGTTTCTCCATCTCTCCCAGGACCTTCCCTCCCTCTCTGTGTTCTCCATCTCTCCCAGGACCACTTCTCCTCTTTCCCTCTCTGTGTTTCTCCATCTCTCCCAGGGCCACTTCTCCCTCTTTCCCTCTCTGTGTTTCTCCATCTCTCCCAGGGCCACTTCTCCCTCTTTCCCTCTCTGTGTTTCTCCATCTCTCCCAGGGCCACTTCTCCCTCTTTCCCTCTCTGTGTTTCTCCATCTCTCCCAGGACCTTCTCCCTCTTTCCCTCTCTGTGTTTCTCCATCTCTCCCAGGGCCACTTCTCCCTCTTTCCCTCTCTGTGTTTCTCCATCTCTCCCAGGGCCACTTCTCCCTCTTTCCCTCTCTGTGTTTCTCCATCTCTCCCAGGGCCACTTCTCCCTCTTTCCCTCTCTGTGTTTCTCCATCTCTCCCAGGGCCACTTCTCCTCTTTCCTCTCTGTTTCTCCATCTCTCCAGGCCTTCTCCTCTTTCCTCTGTGTTCTCCATCTCTCCCAGGGCCACTTCTCCCTCTTTCCCTCTCTGTGTTTCTCCATCTCTCCCAGGGCCACTTCTCCCTCTTTCCCTCTCTGTGTTTCTCCATCTCTCCCAGGGCCACTTCTCCCTCTTTCCTCTCTGTGTTTCTCCATCTCTCCCAGGGCCACCTCTCCCTCTTTCCCTCTGTGTTTCTCCATCTCTCCCAGGGCCACTTCTCCCTCTTTCCCTCTCTGTGTTTCTCCATCTCTCCCAGGGCCACTTCTCCCTCTTTCCCTCTCTGTGTTCTCCATCTCTCCCAGGACCACTTCTCCCTCTTTCCCTCTCTGTGTTTCTCCATCTCTCCCAGGGCCACTTCTCCCTCTTTCCCTCTCTGTGTTTCTCCATCTCTCCCAGGGCCACTTCTCCTCTTTCCTCTCTGTGTTTCTCCATCTCTCCCAGGGCCACTTCTCCCTCTTTCCCTCTCTGTGTTTCTCCATCTCTCCCAGGGCCACTTCTCCCTCTTTCCCTCTCTGTGTTTCTCCATCTCTCCCAGGGCCACTTCTCCTCTTTCCCTCTGTGTTCTCCATCTCTCCCAGGACCACTTTTTTCCCTCTTTTCCCTCTCTGTGTTTCTCCATCTCTCCCAGGGCCACTTCCTCCCTCTTTTTCCCTCTGTGTTTCTCCATCTCTCCCAGGCCACTTCTCCCTCTTTCCCCTCTTTCTCCATCTCTCAGGGCCTCTCCCCTTTCCCTCTGTGTTTCTCCATCTCTCCCTCTTTCCCTCTCTCCCTCTTTCCTCCCTCTCCCTCTCTCTCCCTCTTTCCCTCTTTCTCCATCTCTCCCTCTCCCTCTTTCCCCTCTCTTTCTCCATCTCTCCCAGGGCCCTCTCCCTCTTTCCTCTCTGTGTTTCTCCATATCTCCCCCACTTCTCCTCTTTCCCTCCCTCTTTCCCATCTTTCTCCCTCTCTCTCCCTCTTTCCTCTCTGTGTTTCTCCATCTCTCCCGGACCTCTCCCTCTTTCCCTCTCTCTCCATCTCTCCCTCTTTCCCTCTCCTCTTTCCCTCTCTGTTTCTCCATCTCTCTCTCCACTTCTCCCTCTTTCCCCTCTTTCTCTCCATCTCTCAGGGCCACTTCTCCCTCTTTCCCTCTGTGTTTCTCCATCTCTCCCAGACCCTCTCCTCTCTTCCTCTCCCTCTTTCCCATCTCTTCTCCCTCTCTCCTCTTTCCCTCTCTCTCCATCTCTCCTCTCTCCCTCTTTCCCCTCTTTCTCCATCTCTCCCTCCCTCTCCTCTTTCCCTCTGTTTCTCCTCTCTCTCCCTTCTCCCTCTTTCCCTCTCTGTCTCTCTCATCTCCCTCTTTCTCCCTCTCTCCCTCTCCCTCTTTCCCTCTTTCTCCAGGGCCACCTCCCTCTTTCCCTCTCTGTGTTTCTCCATATCTCCCAGGGCCCTCTCCTCTTTCCCTCTCTGAGTCTCTCCCTCCCTCTCCCTCCCTCTCTCCCCTCTTTCCCTCCCTCTTTCTCCCTCTCCCTCTTTCCCTCTGTGTTTCTCCATCTCCTCCCTCTCCCTCTTTCCCTCTCTGTGTTTCTCCATCTCTCCCAGGGCCACTTCTCCCTCTTTCCCTCTCTGTGTTTCTCCATCTCTCCCCCTCTTCTCCCCTCTTTCCCTCTCTGTGTTTCTCCATCTCTCCTCCACTCTCCCTCTTTCCCTCTCTGTGTTCTCCATCTCTCCCTTTCCCACTTTCTCCCTCTTTCCCTCTCTGTGTTTCTCCATCTCTCCCCCTCTCCCTCTTTCCCTCTCCCTGTCTCTCCATCTCTCCTCCCTTCTCCCTCTTTCCCTCTCTGTGTTTCTCCATCTCTCCCAGGGCCACTTCTCCCTCTTTCCCTCTGTGTTTCTCCATCTCTCCCAGGGCCCTCTCCCTCTTTCCCTCTCTGTGTTTCTCCATCTCCTTTCCTCTCTTCTCTGTGTTTCTCCATCTCCCAGGGCCACCTCCCTCTTTCTCCTCTCTCTCTCCCATCTCCTCAGGCTCTTTCTCCCTCTCTCTCCCTCTCCCTTTCCTTCTCCCTCTCCCTCTTTCCCTCTCTCCCTCTCTCCCTCTCCCACTTCTCCCTCTTTTTCCTCTCTCTCCTCTTTCTCCCTCTCTCTCCCTCTCTCCCTCTTTCCCTCTTTCTCTCCCTCTCTCCCCCTCTTTCTCCTCTCTTTCCCTCTCTCCTCTTTCTCCATCTCTCCCCTCTCTCCTCTCTTTCCCTCTCTGTCTTTCTCCATCTCCCTCTCTCTCCCCTCTTTCTCCCTCTCTCTCCCTCTCCCTCTTTCCCTCTCTCCCTTCTCTCCCTCTTTCTCCCTCTCTCTCCCCTCTCTCTCTCCCTCTCCCTCTCCTCTTTCCCCTCCTCTCTCTCTGTCCTTTCCCTCTTTCTCCATCTCTCTCTCCCCTCAGGACCTCCCTCTCTCTCTCTCCCTCTCTGTGTTTCTCCCTCTCTCTCCCTCTCCCTCTTTCCCTCTTTCTCCCTCTCTCTCCCTCTCCTCTTTCCCTCTCTCTCCCTCTCCCTCCCCTCCCTCTCCCTCTCTCCCTCTTTCCCTCTTTCTCCCTCTCTCTCTCTCCCTCTTTCCCTCTTTCTCCCTCTCTCTCTCTCTCTCTTTCCCTCTTTCTCCTCTCTACCCTCTTTCCTCTTTCTCCCTCTCTCTCCCTCCCTCTCCCCTCTTTCTCTCTCCTCCCAGGGCCACTTCTCCCTCTTTCCCTCTCTGTGTTTCTCCATCTCTCCCAGGGCCACTTCTCCCTCTTTCCCTCTCTGTGTTTCTCCATCTCTCCCAGGGCCACTTCTCCCTCTTTCCCTCTCTGTGTTTCTCCATCTCTCCCAGGGCCACTTCTCCCTCTTTCCCTCTCTGAGTCTCTCCATCTCTCCCAGGGCCACTTCTCCCTCTTTCCCTCTCTGTGTTTCTCCATCTCTCCCAGGGCCACTTCTCCCTCTTTCCCTCTCTGTGTTTCTCCATCTCTCCCAGGGCCACTTCTCCCTCTTTCCCTCTCTGTGTTTCTCCATCTCTCCCAGGGCCACTTCTCCCTCTTTCCCTCTCTGTGTTTCTCCATCTCTCCCAGGGCCACTTCTCCCTCTTTCCCTCTCTGTGTTTCTCCATCTCTCCCAGGGCCACTTCTCCCTCTTTCCCTCTCTGTGTTTCTCCATCTCTCCCAGGGCCACTTCCCTCTTTCCCTCTCTGGTTCTCCATCCTCCCAGGGCACTTCTCCTCTCCCTCTCTGTGTTCTCCATCTCTCCCAGGGCCACTTCTCCCTCTTTCCCTCTCTGTGTTTCTCCATCTCTCCAGGGCCACTTCTCCATCTCTCCCTCTCTGTGTTTCTCCATCTCTCCCAGGGCCTCTCCCTCTTTCCCTCTGTGTTTCCCATCTCTCCCAGAGCACTTCTCCCTCTTCCTCTCTGTGTTTCTCCATCTCTCCCAGGGCCACTTCTCCCTCTTTCCCTCTCTGTGTTTCTCCATCTCTCCCAGGGCCACTTCTCCCTCTTTCCTCTCTGTGTTTCTCCATCTCATCTCCCAGGGCCACTTCTCCTCTTTCCCTCTCTGTGTTTCTCCATCTCTCCCAGGGCCACTTCTCCCTCTTTCCCTCTCTGTGTTTCTCCATCTCTCCCAGGACCACTTCTCCCTCTTTCCCTCTCTGTGTTTCTCCATCTCTCCCAGGACCACTTCTCCCTCTTTCCCTCTCTGTGTTTCTCCATCTCTCCCAGGGCCACTTCTCCTCTTTCCCTCTCTGTGTTTCTCCATCTCTCCCAGGGCCACTTCTCCTCTTTCCCTCTCTGTGTTTCTCCATCTCTCCCAGGGCCACTTCTCCCTCTTTCCCTCTCTGTGTTTCTCCATCTCTCCCAGGGCCACTTCTCCCTCTTTCCCTCTCTGTGTTTCTCCATCTCTCCCAGGGCCACTTCTCCCTCTTTCCCTCTCTGTGTTTCTCCATCTCTCCCAGGGCCACCTCTCCCTCTTTCCCTCTCTGTGTTTCTCCATCTCTCCCAGGGCCACTTCTCCCTCTTTCCCTCTCTGTGTTTCTCCATCTCTCCCAGGGCCACTTCTCCCTCTTTCCCTCTCTGTGTTTCTCCATCTCTCCAGGGCCACTTCTCCCTCTTTCCCTCTCTGTGTTTCTCCATCTCTCCCAGGGCCACTTCTCCCTCTTTCCCTCTCTGTGTTTCTCCATCTCTCCCAGGGCCACTTCTCCCTCTTTCCCCTCTCTGTGTTTCTCCATCTCTCCCAGGGCCACTTCTCCCCTCTTTCCCCTCTCTGTGTTTCTCCATCTCTCCCAGGGCCACTTCTCCCTCTTTCCCCTCTCTGTGTTTCTCCATCTCTCCCAGGGCCACTTCTCCCTCTTTCCCTCTCTGTGTTTCTCCATCTCTCCCAGAGCCACTTCTCCCTCTTTCCCTCTCTGTGTTTCTCCATCTCTCCCAGGGCCACTTCTCCCTCTTTCCCTCTCTGTGTTTCTCCATCTCTCCCAGGGCCACTTCTCCCTCTTTCCCTCTCTGTGTTTCTCCATCTCTCCCAGGGCCACTTCTCCCTCTTTCCCTCTCTGTGTTTCTCCATCTCTCCCAGGGCCACTTCTCCCTCTTTCCCCTCTCTGTGTTTCTCCATCTCTCCCAGGGCCACTTCTCCCTCTTTCCCTCTCTGTGTTTCTCCATCTCTCCCAGGAGCCACTTCTCC
>NW_025756352.1:0-6620 GCF_021184085.1 Oncorhynchus gorbuscha
TGCTAAACAAGTTAAATGTCTTATCTGTGATGAAATGTTTTCCACACACATAGCTACATGTAGCCTATTTTGACACCGGTTCCCCACATTACCCACTGTCCTACACTGAATAGCCTGAAGCCACAGGGCTCTTCTCGAAGCCGTCCTTATTTCCCTACGTGGGAGCATTGCCAACTGTAGGTCGGGATGTTTGACCTGGTTCATGTACATTGAACAGCACAGCAGCTTTTCTGCATGTTTTGTTATTTCTATGTAACAAAAAAAAATGACGGCGAATTTTGTTTTTGACGCGTCTTTTACAATGGGGCTCACTTGGAAAGAATGTGGTTTTCCCCAATTTGTGGGCGTGGGGAATTCCTTACGTGAAGATCGACTCAGACTATTAGTTAATAATAAAAGAGTTCTAAACCTCTCTGCCAATAGCAGCTGTTCAGTTTTCCCCTCCCCCACACAGACCACTCCCAGACAGTCCTAGCAAAAGTCTTCCTTGAGAAATTGCTCTTTGCTAAGAAGCTATTTTTGTGTCTTTTTTTAAACCATTTTAATTTAAATGATCACAGTACATAATTGTCACCCAGAAATGATTTGATATTGTGAATGAAACAGCTGCATTCCACCTTTAACATCCACTGTTGCCATTGGAAACCCCTGCCGTTTTGTTCAACTTCCTGGATCTCTTACCACAGTGCTCTCAGACATCTGGAATCGAGATACTGAGCCGAGTAGAAATGAACAATCAAATCTGTTCGCTTATCTTTGAGTAATATGCTACTATATTGCATTATGTGTGTGTCTCTCACTGACCCCCCCCCTCCTCTCTCTTTAGTGTGAAACCCAGAAAAGAAAGATTGGCCCACAAACACTGGGCAGGAGCAGTGGCCCATGGGAAGTGTGGTCCGTGCCCTGTCATCCACCCCAGCCCCGTGTGCGGCTCTGACGGCCACACCTACTCCTCTAAGGTGAGACGCATACCAACCCAACCCATCTTCTTCTCTCCCTCGTTCTCTCTTTCTTTAATATCTCTTGTTTGGCTGCTCATTTATAGTCATAGGTCTACACACACACACACGGAGAGCTTCGGAATGGCGACGCTCCGTAAATGCCCGCGTCAGCCGTGATGGATGACGCTGAGGATGAACTGTGTCTGCCGATGCCATTTGATTCCAGAGTCCTTCGGCTAGAGAAAAACAACCTCTCCCTCTTCTCCTCTCTTCTCCCTCGGTCTCGTTCAGTTCTTCCCTCTCTTTTGCTCCCCAATTATCCCTGCTTTGCTCCCCCATCCCTCCACCTCACCCCCTCTGTCACCTTTACTGAGATAAAATGTCCATAGAATGTAAGCCCTTTTAATAGCTAGAAACCACTCTGTAACCACAGACACACATACACGCACGCATGCACACACAAAATCTAATCTGGCCTGTGTTACCACTGAGGGAGGCGATCCTCTGCCACATAGATTCGCAGAGATCAATCAGCCCTCTTCTCATGGGGGTTCTGTCATTAGAACACACTGACACACACACACACATACCTGCCCCCACTCCCCTTTGTGTCATCCACTCCAGAGGTGGAGAGGGGGATTGGGGTGTCACTCTCCATCAGAGAGCGAAGGAGGGGAGGGGGAAAGGGGTGGCAGTGTTGTCCTTCTCTCCTCTCCTTTTACCTGCTCCCTCTGGCTTCAGTGGTCTGGATAAATGTGTGGCCTCAGTTAGCTGCTAGTGATGGCGCCCCTACTGAGACGAACAGCAATATAACGGTTAGCGCCTGGGCTAAGAATCTGTCTCTTATAGTGTAGTGCTCTTATAAAGTGTGAAATGATGTTGGATTCTCACATGCATATACACACACACACACACACACACACTCCAGATCCCATTATCAGAGGGATGCTTTCATCTCTGGAGAGAGACTGCAGCTTGCAGAGTAAAGCCCTTTACATTGCTCCTCTCTCCTAACTCTCTCCACTTCTCATCCTTCTCTCTCTTTGCTCATCCCCATCTCTCCTAAACCCTCTGGATGAGTAGTGCTTCAGTCTGAACTTCTCGGCCCCCTCCACTCACTGTGGAACAATCATGTCCTCTCTCTTTCTCTGTCTCATCTTCTCTCTTTCTTTGTGTCTCACTTTTATGTTCCCTAATTCCCTCTATTACTGTGTCATTAGAGTGTAATGACACAGAAATAGAGAAACATATAGTATTCCTTCGTCTCCCTATCGCTCTCTCTCTCCCTCCTTCCTTTCCCTTCTACTGTTCTCTGTACTTGACCCTCTAGTTTTACCTCCCTAATTTTCTGTTTCTTTTCTGCATTTGTACATCATTTCAAACATATCAAAGCCGTACACAGAGAGAGCGAGAGAGATATTCCAGAAGGTTCTCAATACTGACACAGACAGTGTTTGACTAGCCTGGAAATGGCAGCAAATTGAATTTTCTGGGGAATATTTCATAGGCTTCCTCTCCTCCCTCTGGACAGATAATTCAATATGTGTAGAACGGGAGAGTGGCGTACCTTGTCAACAAATTGCATTAGGCGACATTAGTGCCGCTATCTAAGAACTGTCAGGGAGGAGGTGATGGATTTAAATTGGAATGTGTGAAATTGAAAGTGTCAACTGGAGAGCTGAGAGGAGAGAGACTGTGTGTGTGTGTGTGTGTGTGTGTGTGTGTGTGTGTGTGTGTGTGTGTGTGTGTGTGTGTGTGTGTGTGTGTGTGTGTGTGTGTGTGTGTGTGTGTGTGTGTGTGTGTGTGTGTGTGTGTGTGTGTGTGTAAAATTGGATTTTATTTTGACAGAAGGTTCATTATTTCAGGGATATTGTTTTAGTGCATTTAAAGGATATTTCCATTTATTCATGACCTGATTACTGTACTCTGCTGTTGTATTGAGATGGCTATGCTCTAACACACAAGCCAGGAAAAGAAAGCCAGTGGTCTGTGTAAAAGTGTGTTTACATAGCTTCTTAGTGGCCACATCTGTTCATTTGAGCTGAATGTCCAACATTACCTCCAGGGAGACTTGCCTACCTCATCTGCCTCTCCATGAAGAAAGACTCCACTACCCATGACTCTCTGTGTTTTGTAGTGTAAGCTGGAGTTCCAGGCGTGCACATCAGGGAAGAGCATCGCTCTGAAGTGTGAGGGACCGTGCCCATGTCTGCCTGGTCAGGAACTGGTCAAACCACACAGAGACAAGACAGAGAAGACCGGTGAGTAACCTTTAACCCTAAACCTGTCAGTCTGTCAATGAGTCTGTCAGTATCAGTCAGTCAGTCATTGTGTAGGTGGCTTTTTAATTGGCAAAATAAAGAAGTGCTTCGGTTGCACACACACACCCACACACACACACACACACACACACACACACACACACACACACACACACACACACACACACACACACACACACACACACACACACACACACACACACACACACACACACACACACACACACGCACACACGCACACACCAGTTAAAGTACACACAACCTTTTGTCCCAGCGTAGCATCTTGATATAGTGAAATAAGCGCTGGTATTATGACAGCACATGCTGCCTCTGTCTGGCCCTGTTTGGTTTAAAGATGCCTGTTTCCATACATCACATTACTAACACACTGTAACTGTGCTATCAACGCTCATACTCCACATAATTCACTCTCTTTAGTGCGAGATTTGCAGCCATAGCGGTGAAAATACAACTATTGATATCCTGCTGACATTGTGAAACCAGTGTTGCAGCTGTACTTCAAATACTCAACGCATGATGCATTTCAACACAGGTGAGGACAGAGTACAAGCTGTTGTATTGCGTGTTGGTTTAAGCGCATTGTGTGTGCATTTTGCATCGGCACTAATGGCATTTTAAACCTGCATAGATGAGCTCTACCCTTCTAGATGTGATATAATGGTATGTTTTAAATAAATCAATGCGACTAAAGCTATTAGGAGAAACACGGCCTGTCATTATGAAAGAGAGACCAAATGTGTTCATTATGAATTGATTCATAAGCTGTCAGTGAGTTTCCTCGTGATCAAATACAGCCCTGACAAGATCATTTAATCAGAAAGTGGTGGTGATGTGTGTGTGCCTGAGCAGGGTTCATCTGAATGCATCACAGAGACAGTGGCAATCAAGCTAATGCAGTCACATGTATGCGGACACACACACGGAATGTAAAACAAGAAAAAAAACTCCTTGTGGTTTAAGGAGTTTCCATCTCTTTCCCATCTCGCTCTCTCTCTCTCAAGACAGTATAGCAGTATGGAGGGTGAGGGAGTGAGTGTGTTAAGACAGTATTACAGTATGGAGGGTGAGGGAGTAAGTGTGTTAAGACAGTATTACAGTATGGAGGGTGAGGGAGTAAGTATGTGTGTGTGTTAAGAAAGTATAGCAGTATGGAGGGTGAGGGAGTGAGTGTGTTAAGACAGTATAGCAGTTTGGAGGGTGTGGGAGTGAATGTGTGTGTTAAGACAGTATAGCAGTATGGAGGGTGAGGGAGTGATTGTGTGTTAAGACAGTATAGCAGTATGGAGGGTGAGGGAGTGAGTGTGTTAAGAAAGTATAGCAGTATGGAGGGTGAGGGAGTGAGTGTGTGTTAAGACAGTATAGCAGTATGGAGGGTGAGGGAGTGAGTGTGTGTTAAGACAGTATAGCAGTATGGAGGGTGAGGGAGTGAGTGTGTGTTAAGACAGTATAGCAGAATGGAGGGTGAGGGAGTAAGTGTGTGTTAAGACAGTATAGCAGTATGGAGGGTGAGGGAGTGATTGTGTGTTAAGACAGTATAGCAGAATGGAGGGTGAGGGAGTGATTGTGTGTTAAGACAGTATAGCAGCATGGAGGGTGAGGGAGTAAGTGTGTGTTAAGACAGTATAGCAGTATGGAGGGTGAGGGAGTGATTGTGTGTTAAGACAGTATAGCAGAATGGAGGGTGAGGGAGTGATTGTGTGTTAAGACAGTATAGCAGCATGGAGGGTGAGGGAGTGATTGTGTGTTAAGACAGTATAGCAGAATGGAGGGCGAGGGAGTGAGTGTGTGTTAAGACAGGATAGCAGTATGGAGGGTGAGGGAGTGAGTGTGTGTTAAGGCAGTATAGCAGCATGGAGGGTGAGGGAGTGAGTGTGTGTTAAGACAGTATAGCAGCATGGAGGGTGAGGGAGTGTTAAGACAGTATAGCAGTATGGAGAGCGAGGGAGTGAGTGTGTGTTAAGACAGGATAGCAGTATGGAGGGTGAGGGAGTGTTAAGACTGTATAGCAGTATGGAGGGTGAGGGAGTGAGTGAGTGTGTGTTAAGACAGTATAGCAGTATGGAGGGTGATCGAGTGAGTGTGTGTTAAGACAGTATAGCAGTATGGAGGGTGAGGGAGTGAGGTTGTGTTAAGACAGTAAAGCAGTATGGAGAGTGAGGGAGTGAGTGTGTGCGTGTGTGTTAAGACAGTACAGCAGTATGGTGGGTAAGGGAGTGAGTGAGGTTGTGTTAAGACAGTATAGCAGTATGGAGAGTGAGGGAGTGAGTGTGTGTTAAGACAGTATTAGAGCATGGAGGGTGAGAGAGTGAGTGTGTGTTAAGACATTATTGCAGTATGGAGGGTGAGGGAAGGAGTGAGTGTGTGTTAAGACAGTATTAGAGTATGGAGGGTGAGGGTGTGGGTGAGGGAGTGAGTGTGTGTTAAGACAGTATAGCAGTATGGAGGGTGAGGGAGTGAGTGTGTGTTAAGTCAGTATAGCAGCATGGAGGGTGAGGGAGTGAGTGTGTGTTAAGACAGTATAGCAGTATGGAGGGTGAGGGAGTAAGTGTGTGTTAAGACAGTATAGCAGTATGGAGGGTGAGGGAGTGAGTGTGTGTGTGTTAAGACAGTATAGCAGCATGGAGGGTGAGGGAGTGAGTGTGTGTTAAGACAGTATTACAGTATGGAGGGTGAGTGAGTGAGTGTGTGTTAAGACAATATTACAGTATGGAGGGTGAGTGAGTGTGTGTTAAGACAGTATAGCAGTATGGAGGGTGAGGGAGTGAGTGTTTGTTAAGAAAGTATAGCAGCATGGAGGGTGAGGGAGTGAGTGTGTTAAGACAGTATAGCAGTATGGAGGGTGAGGGAGTGAGTGTGTGTTAAGTCAGTATAGCAGCATGGAGGGTGAGGGAGTGAGTGTGTGTTAAGTCAGTATAGCAGCATGGAGGGTGAGGGAGTGAGTGTGTGTTAAGACAGTATAGCAGCATGTAGGGTGAGGGAGTAAGTGTGTTAAGACATTATAGCAGTATGGAGGGTGAGGGAGTAAGTGTGTGTTAAGACAGTATAGCAGTATGGAGGGTGAGGGAGTGAGTGTGTGTTCAGACAGTATAGCAGCATGGAGGGTGAGGGAGTGAGTGTTTGTTAAGACAGTATAGCAGTATGAAGGGTGAGGGAGTGAGTGTTTGTTAAGACAGTATAGCAGCATGGAGGGTGAGGGAGTGAGTGTGTTAAGACAGTATAGCAGTATGGAGGGTGAGGGAGTGAATGTGTGTTAAGACATTATAGCAGCATGGAGGGTGAGGGAGTGAGTGTGTTATGACTGTATAGCAGTATGGAGGGTGAGGGAGTGAGTGTGTGTTAAGACAGTATAGCAGTATGGAGGGTGAGGGAGTAAGTG
>NW_025756353.1:0-6619 GCF_021184085.1 Oncorhynchus gorbuscha
TGTACATGGTTCACTGACTTTTGGGTTCAGGAGCTGACTTCCTATGATCAAATATGGCAAATGGACATAACATCTTGATTTTGTACTGTCAATACTTATATATGCCATTTTGACATTTCTTATGCCATTTGGACATGGTTCACTGACTTTTGGGCTCTGGCTGACTTCTTATGATCATATATGGCAAATGTGTTATGCAGGTGAAGGAGGACCCAAACGCGACTTAACAGAAACAGAGTTTATTAATGCTCAAAACCGAATAACTGAAATCCTCTAGATAGTAGAGGGGAAAACAACTGGAGAAGCGGCCACAGACTGCAGGTCGCTTCGGGTAGGCGCAGGCCGTAGTCAACTGAGACACCTGCTCACACGCAGCGTCTGAAGAAGGCACAAAACACGACAGGACAGGGTGATACACAATCACGGCAAAAAACACGACAGGACAGGGCGAAACGCAATTACAGCATGGAATACAAAACAAGGAACCGATGGAACAGGAACGGATCACAAAGGAATAAATAGGGAGTCTAATCAGGGGAAAGGATCGGGAACAGGTGTGGGAAGACTAAATGATGATTAGGGGAATAGGAACAGCTGGGAGCAGGAACGGAACGACAGAGAGAAAGAGAGAGCGAGAGAGTGAAAGGGGAGGGGGAGAGAGAGGGATAGAACCAAACAAGACCAGCAGAGGGAAACGAATAGCATGGGGAGCACAGGGACAAGACATGACAATAAATGACAAACATGACAGTACCCCCCCACTCACCGAGCGCCTCCTGGCGCACTCGAGGAGGAATCCTGGCGGCAACGGAGGAAATCATCGATGAGCGAACGGTCCAGCACGTCCCGAGACGGGAACCCAACTCCTTTCCTCAGGACCGTAACCCTCCCAATCCACTAGGTACAGTGACCCCGCCCCCGAGAACGCATGTCCATAATTTTATGTACCTTGTAAATAGGTGCGCTCGACAAGGACGGGAGGGGGAGGGAAGACGAACGGGGGTGCGAAGAAAGGGCTTAACACAGGAGACATGGAAGACAGGATGGACGCGACGAAGATGTCGCGGAAGAAGCTGTCGCACAGCGACAGGATTGACGACCTGGGAGACACGGAACGGACCAATGAACCGCGGAGTCAACTTACGAGAAGCTGTCGTAAGAGGAAGGTTGCGAGTGGAAAGCCACACTCTCTGGCCGCAACAATACCTTGGACTCTTAATCCTGCGTTTATTGGCGGCTCTCACCGTCTGTGCCCTGTAACGGCAAAGTGCAGACCTCACCCTCCTCCAGGTGCGCTCACAACGTTGGACAAACGCTTGAGCGGAGGGAACGCTGGACTCGGCAAGCTGGGATGAGAACAGAGGAGGCTGGTAACCCAGACTACTCTGAAACGGAGATAACCCGGTAGCAGACGAAGGAAGCGACCATTGTGAGCGTATTCTGCCCAGGGGAGCTGTTCTGCCCAAGACGCAGGGTTCCTGAAAGAAAGGCTGCGTAGTATGCGACCAACCGTCTGATTGGCCCTCTCTGCTTGACCGTTAGACTGGGGATGAAACCCGAGAAGAGAGACTGACGGACGCACCAATCAAACGACAGAACTCCTCCAAAACTGTGACGTGAATTGCGGACCTCTGTCTGAAACGGCGTCTAACGGGAGGCCATGAATTCTGAATACATTCTCAATAATGATTTGTGCCGTCTCCTTAGCGGAAGGAAGTTTAGCGAGGGGAATGAAATGTGCCGCCTTAGAGAACCTATCGACAACCGTCAGAATCACAGTCTTCCCCGCAGACAAAGGCAGACCGGTAATGAAGTCTAAGGCAATGTGAGACCATGGTCGAAGGAATGGGGAGCGGTCTGAGACGACCGGCAGGAGGAGAGTTACCCGACTTAGTCTGCGCGCAGTCCGAACAGGCAGCCACGAAACGGCGCGTGTCACGCTCCTGAGTCGGCCACCAAAAGCGCTGGCGAATAGACGCAAGAGTGCCTCGAACACCGGGATGACCCGCTAACTTGGCAGAGTGAGCCCACTGAAGAACAGCCAGACGAGTGGAAACAGGAACGAAAAGGAGGTTACTAGGACAAGCGCGCGGCGGCGACGCAGTGTGCGTGAGTGCTTGCTTAACCTGTCTTTCAATTCCCCAGACTGTTAACCCGACAACACGCCCATAAGGAAGAATCCCCTCGGGATCAGTAGAAGCCACAGAAGAACTAAACAGACGGGATAAGGCATCAGGCTTGGTGTTCTTGCTACCCGGACGGTAAGAAATCACAAACTCGAAACGAGCGAAAAACAACGCCCAACGAGCTTGACGGGCATTAAGTCGTTTGGCAGAACGGATGTACTCAAGGTTCTTATGGTCTGTCCAAACGACAAAAGGAACGGTCGCCCTCCAACCACTGCTCATTCGCCTAGGGCTAAGCGGATGGCGAGCAGTTCACGGTTACCCACATCATAGTTGCGCTCAGATGGCGACAGGTGATGAGAAAAATAAGCGCAAGGATGAACCTTATCGTCAGACTGGAAGCTTGGGATAGAATGGCTCCCACGCCTACCTCTGAAGGCCAACCTCGACAATGAATTGTCTAGTGACGTCAGTGAGTAACGAGGATAGGAGCGGACGTAAACGTTCTTTTAGAAGATCAAAAGCTCCCTGGGCGGAACCGACCACTTAAAACACGTCTTGACAGAAGTAAGAGCTGTGAGAGGGGCAGCAACTTGACCGAAATTACGAATGAAACGCCGATAGAAATTAGCGAAACCTAAAAAGCGCTGCAACTCGACACGTGACCTTGGAACGGGCCAATCACTGACAGCTTGACCTTAGCGGAATCCATCTGAATGCCTTCAGCGGAAATAACGGAACCGAGAAAAGTAACGGAGGAGACATGAAAAGAGCACTTCTCAGCCTTTACATAGAGACAATTCTCTAAAAGGCGCTGTAGAACACGTCGAACGTGCTGAACATGAATCTCGAGTGACGGAGAAAAAATCAGGATATCGTCAAGATAGACAAAAAACGAAAATGTTCAGCATGTCTCTCAGAACATCATTAACTAATGCCTGAAAACAGCTGGCGCATTGGCGAGACCGAACGGCAGAACCCGGTACTCAAAATGCCCTAACGGAGTATTAAACGCCGTTTTCCACTCGTCCCCCCTCTGATGCGCACGAGATGGTAAGCGTTACGAAGGTCCAACTTAGTAAAGCACCTGGCTCCCTGCAGAATCTCGAAGGCTGATGACATAAGGGGAAGCGGATAACGATTCTTAACCGTTATGTCATTCAGCCCTCGATAATCCACGCAGGGCGCAGAGTACCGTCCTTCTTCTTAACAAAAAGAACCCCGCCCCGGCCGGAGAGGAAGAAGGCACTATGGTACCGGCGTCCAAGAGACACAGACAAATAATCCTCGAGAGCCTTACGTCTGGAGCCGACAGAGAGTATAGTCTACCTCGAGGAGGAGTGGTCCCCGGAAGGAGATCAATACTACAATCATACGACCGGTGAGGAGGAAGGAGTTGGCTCGGGACCGACTGAAGACCGTGCGCAGATCATGATATTCCTCCGGCACTCCTGTCAAATCGCCAGGTTCCTCCTGAGAAGTAGGGACAGAAGAAACGGGAGGGATGGCAGACATTAAACACTTCATGACAAGAAACGTTCCAGGATAGGATAGAATTACTAGACCAATTAATAGAAGGATTATGACATACTAGCCAGGGATGACCCAAAACAACAGGTGTAAACGGTGAACGGAAAATCAAAAAGAAATAGTCTCACTGTGGTTACCAGATACTGTGAGGGTTAAAGGTAGTGTCTCAAATCTGATACTGGGAAGATGACTACCATCTAAGGCGAACATGGGCGTAGGCTTATCTAACTCTCTGAAAGGGAATGTCATGTTTCCGAACCCATGCTTCGTCCATGAAACAACCCTCAGCCCCAGAGTCTATCAAGGCACTACATGTAGCGCCCCGAACCGGTCCAGCGTAGGTGGACCGACAAAGTAGTACAGGACTTTGATGGAGAGACTTGAGTAGTTGCGCTCACCTGTAGCCCTCCGCTTACAGATGAGCTCTGGCTTTTTACTGGACATGAATTAACAGAAATGTCCAGCAACTCCACAATAGAGGCACAGGCGGTTGGTGATCCTCCGTTCCCTCTCCTTATTCGAGATGCGAATCCTCCCAGCTGCATGGGCTCAGTCTCAAAGCCAGAGGGGGAGATGGCTGAACCATGCGGAGCAGGGAAACACCGTTGATGCGAGCTCTCTTCCACGAGCCCGGTGACAAAGATCTACCCGTCGTTCTATGCTTGGATGGCGAGAGCAATCAAAGAGTCCACATCTGAAGGAACCTCCCGGGAGAGAATCTCATCCTTAACCATAGCGTGGAGTCCCTCCAGAAAACGTAGCGAGCAGCGCCGGCTCGTATCCACTCACTAGAGGCAGCAAGAGTGCGAAACTCAATGGAATAATCCGTTATGGACCGTTCACCTTGGCATAAGGAAGCCAGGGCCCAGAAGCCTCCCCCACCAAAAACTGAACGGTCAAAAACCCGAATCATCTCCTCTTTAAAGTTCTGAAATCGTTAGAGCAAACAGCCCTTGCCTCCCAGATAGCTGTGCCCCATTCTCGAGCCCGGCCAGTGAGGAGTGAGATGACGTAATCAACCCGAGCTCTCTCTCTAGAGTATGTGTTGGGTTGGAGAGAGAACACAATCCACACTGCGTGAGAAAGGAGCGGCACTCAGTGGGCTGCCCGGAGTAGCAAGGTGGGTTATTAACCCTAGGTTCTGGAGGCTCGGCAGGCCAGGAAGTAACAGGTGGCACGAGACGTAGACTCTGGAACTGTCCAAAGAGGTCGGAAACCTGAGCAGCCAGGTTTTCCACGGCCTGGCGAGCAGCGGACAATTCCTGCTCGTGTCTGCCGAGCATGGCTCCAAATGATCTCGACGGCAGTGTAACGAGCGTCAGAAGTCGCTGGGTCCATTCTTTGATCGGTTCCTTCTGTTATGCAGGTGAAGGAGGACCCAAACGCGACTTAACAGAAACAGAGTTTATTAATGCTCAAAACCGAATAACTGAAATCCTCTAGATAGTAGACTTAAAACAACTGGAGAAGCGGCCACAGACTGCAGGGCTCTGGTAGGCGCAGGCCGTAGTCAACTGAGACACCTGCTCACACGCAGCGTCTGAAGAAGGCACAAAACACGACAGGACAGGGTGATACACAATCACGGCAAAAAACACGACAGGACAGGGCGAAACGCAATTACAGCATGGAATACAAAACAAGGAACCGATGGAACAGGAACGGATCACAAAGGAATAAATAGGGAGTCTAATCAGGGGAAAGGATCGGGAACAGGTGTGGGAAGACTAAATGATGATTAGGGGAATAGGAACAGCTGGGAGCAGGAACGGAACGACAGAGAGAAGAGAGAGCGAGAGAGTGAAAGGGGGAGGGGGAGAGAGAGGGATAGAACCAAACAAGACCAGCAGAGGGAAACGAATAGCATGGGGAGCACAGGGACAAGACATGACAATAAATGACAAACATGACAAAATGCACAAAACATCGGCCTTATGGACAAAATTATTAAAACAATACAAATGTATGTCCAAATGTTTACTACATATGTATAATTGACTAAAAAAAATTGAAATTGCAATTTCTTTTTTTGATTTTGAAGATTTCACCCTTGAGACCTGACTTTGTGACCATTTCCTATTTAAAATCCTACGGTGGAGCGAGCTTGACACCTTTACGATTTTTGGAGTATGACACTTGGCATTTGCCATGTTCCACTTGCAATATGTTATTAATGAACTGCCGTCCATTTGAGTGGTATTTACGATTGTGCATATTTTATTTAAGCATTAATACTGGAGTGAAAGATGTGCAGATGATGATGTGCATGTTGAGATACTGGGGGGCAAAGGGGCAAGAGGGTAAGTAATACTATGGGGATGAGGTAGTCGGGTGTGCTATTTACAGATTGGCTGTGTACAGGTACAGTAAGTTGCTCTGACAGCTGATGCTTAAAGTTAGAGAGGGAGATAAGACTCCAGCTTCAGAGATTTTTGCAATTCGTTCCAGTCATTGGCAGCAGATAAATGGAAGGAAAGGCGGCCAAAGAAAGTGTTGGCTTTGTGGATGACCAGTGCAATATACCTGCTGGAGCTGTAATCCATGCCAAAGGTGATTCTAACATGTATTGGCTCAAAGGTGTGATATATTTCTGTATTTCATTTTCAATAAATGTGCAAAAAAAATGATAACGTGTATGGGGTAATGTGTGAGCATGTTTATTTAATCCATTTTGAATTAATGCTGTAACACAACAAAATGTGGAATAAGTAAATACTAAGTAAGTACTAATACTAATAAATACTAATAAGTAAATACTAAGTAAGTACTAATACTAATAAATACTAATAAGTAAATACTAAGTAAGTACTAATACTAATAAATACTAATAAGTAAATACTTTCTGAAGGCACTGTATACGTGTACACTCTTCACAGTGGGTGTCCCTGAGTAGGCTGATACCTACCGCCCCGACTACCTTCATTTTGGGGCGGCAGGGTAGCCTAGTGGTTAGAGCATTGGAC
>NW_025756354.1:0-6618 GCF_021184085.1 Oncorhynchus gorbuscha
TTCTTTCCCTCCTATCCCTCTCTCTCCCCTCCTCTCTCACTCTCTCGCTCTCTCTTCTCTCTGTCGTTCGTTCCTGCTCCCAGCTGTTCCTATTCCCCTAATCATCATTTAGTCTTCCCACACCTGTTCCCGATCCCTTCCCCTGATTAGATTCCCTATTTATTCCTTTGTGATCCGTTCCTGTTCCGTCGGTTCCTTGTTTTGTATTCCATGCTGTGATTGCGTTTCGCCCTGTCCTGTCGTGTTTTTTGCCGTGATTGTGTATCACCTGTCCTGTCGTGTTTTGTGCCTTCTTCAGACGCTGCGTGTGAGCAGGTGTCTCAGTCGACTACGGCCTGCGCCTACCCGAAGCGACCTGCAGTCTGTGGCCGCTTCTCCAGTTGTTTTCCCTCTACAAATCTAGAGGATTTCAGTTATTCCGTTTTGAACATTAATAAACTCTGTTTCTGTTAAGTCGCGTTTGGGTCCTCTTTTCACCTGCATGACAGAAGGAACCGACCAAGGAATGGACCCAGCGACTTCAGACGCTGTTTACACTGCAATCAAGATCCAAGGAGCCATGCTCGGCAGACACGAGCAGGAATTGTCTGCTGCTCGCCATGCCGTGGAGAACCTGGCCGCTCAGGTTTCCGACCTCTCTGGACAGTTCCAGAGTCTACGTCTCGTGCCACCTGTTACTCCCTGGCCTGCCGAGCCTCCAGAACCCAGGGTTAATAACCCACCTTGCTACTCCGGGCAGCCCACGGAGTGCCGCTCCTTTCTCACGCAGTGTGAGATTGTGTTCTCTCTCCAACCCAACACATACTCTAGAGAGAGAGCTCGGGTTGCTTACGTCATTTCACTCCTCACTGGCCGGGCTCGAGAATGGGGCACAGCTATCTGGGAGGCAAGGGCTGTTTGCTCTAACGATTTCCAGAACTTTAAAGAAGAGGAGATGATTCGGGTTTTTGACCGTTCAGTTTTTGGTGGGGAGGCTTCTAGGGCCCTGGCTTCCTTATGCCAAGGTGAACGGTCCATAACGGATTATTCCATTGAGTTTCGCACTCTTGCTGCCTCTAGTGAGTGGAACGAGCCGGCGCTGCTCGCTCGTTTTCTGGAGGGACTCCACGCAGTGGTTAAGGATGAGATTCTCTCCCGGGGAGGTTCCTTCAGATGTGGACTCTTTGATTGCTCTCGCCATCCGCATAGAACGACGGGTAGATCTTCGTCACCGGGCTCGTGGAAGAGAGCTCGCATCAACGGTGTTTCCCTGCTCCGCATCGCAACCATCTCCCTCCTCTGGCTTTGAGACTGAGCCCATGCAGCTGGGAGGGATTCGCATCTCGACTAAGGAGAGGGAACGGAGGATCACCAACCGCCTGTGCCTCTATTGCGGAGTTGCTGGACATTTTGTTAATTCATGTCCAGTAAGAGGCCAGAGCCCATCAGTAAGCGGAGGGCTACTGGTGAGCGCTACTACTCAGGTCCCTTCATCTAGATCTTGTACTACTATGTCGGTCCATCTACGCTGGACCGGTTCGGGTGCTACATGCAGTGCCTTGATTGACTCTGGGGCTGAGGGTTGTTTCATGGACGAAGCATGGGTTCGGAAACATAACATTCCTTTCAGACCGTTAGACAAGCCTACGTCCATGTTTGCCTTAGATGGTAGTCATCTTCCCAGTATCAAATTTGAGACACTACCTTTAACTCTCACAGTATCTGGTAACCACAGTGAGACTATTTCTTTTTTGATTTTCCGTTCACCGTTTACACCTGTTGTGTTGGGTCATCCCTGGCTAGTATGTCATAATCCTTCTATTAATTGGTCTAGTAATTCTATCCTATCCTGGAACGTTTCTTGTCATGTGAAGTGTTTAATGTCTGCCATCCCTCCCGTTTCTTCTCTCCCTACTTCTCAGGAGGAACCTGGCGATTTGACAGGAGTGCCGGAGGAATATCATGATCTGCGCACGGTCTTCAGTCGGTCGAGCCAACTCCCTTCCTCCTCACCGGTCGTATGATTGTAGTATTGATCTCCTTCCAGGGACCACGCCTCCTCGAGGTAGACTATACTCTCTGTCGGCTCCCCGAACGTAAGGCTCTCGAGGATTATTTGTCTGTGTCTCTTGACGCCGGTACCATAGTGCCTTCTTCTTCTCCGGCCGGGGCGGGGTTCTTTTTGTTAAGAAGAAGGACGGTACTCTGCGCCCCTGCGTGGATTATCGAGGGCTGAATGACATAACGGTTAAGAATCGTTATCCGCTCCCCTTATGTCATCAGCCTTCGAGATTCTGCAGGGAGCCAGGTGCTTTACTAAGTTGGACCTTCGTAACGCTTACCATCTCGTGCGCATCAGAGAGGGGACGAGTGGAAAACGGCGTTTAACACTCCGTTAGGGCATTTGAGTACCGGGTTCTGCCGTTCGGTCTCGCCAATGCGCCAGCTGTTTTTCAGGCATTAGTTAATGATGTTCTGAGAGACATGCTGAACATTTTTGTTTTTGTCTATCTTGACGATATCCTGATTTTTCTCCGTCACTCGAGATTCATGTTCAGCACGTTCGACGTGTTCTACAGCGCCTTTTAGAGAATTGTCTCTACGTAAAGGCTGAGAAGTGCTCTTTTCATGTCTCCTCCGTTACTTTTCTCGGTTCCGTTATTTCCGCTGAAGGCATTCAGATGGATTCCGCTAAGGTCAAGCTGTCAGTGATTGGCCCGTTCCAAGGTCACGTGTCGAGTTGCAGCGCTTTTTAGGTTTCGCTAATTTCTATCGGCGTTTCATTCGTAATTTCGGTCAAGTTGCTGCCCCTCTCACAGCTCTTACTTCTGTCAAGACGTGTTTTAAGTGGTCCGGTTCCGCCCAGGGAGCTTTTGATCTTCTAAAAGAACGTTTTTACGTCCGCTCCTATCCTCGTTACTCCTGACGTCACTAGACAATTCATTGTCGAGGTTGACGCTTCAGAGGTAGGCGTGGGAGCCATTCTATCCCAGCGCTTCCAGTCTGACGATAAGGTTCATCCGTGCGCTTATTTTTCTCATCGCCTGTCGCCATCTGAGCGCAACTATGATGTGGGTAACCGTGAACTGCTCGCCATCCGCTAGCCCTAGGCGAATGGCGACAGTGGTTGGAGGGGGCGACCGTTCCTTTTGTCGTTTGGACAGACCATAAGAACCTTGAGTACATCCGTTCTGCCAAACGACTTAATGCCCGTCAAGCTCGTTGGCGTTGTTTTTCGCTCTCGTTTCGAGTTTGTGATTTCTTACCGTCCGGGTAGCAAGAACACCAAGCCTGATGCCTTATCCCGTCTGTTTAGTTCTTCTGTGGCTTCTACTGATCCCGAGGGGATTCTTCCTTATGGGCGTGTTGTCGGGTTGACAGTCTGGGGAATTGAAAGACAGGTTAAGCAAGCACTCACGCACACTGCGTCGCCGCGCGCTTGTCCTAGTAACCTCCTTTTCGTTCCTGTTTCCACTCGTCTGGCTGTTCTTCAGTGGGCTCACTCTGCCAAGTTAGCTGGTCATCCCGGTGTTCGAGGCACTCTTGCGTCTATTCGCCAGCGCTTTTGGTGGCCGACTCAGGAGCGTGACACGCGCCGTTTCGTGGCTGCGTGTTCAGACTGCGCGCAGAAGAAGTCTGGTAATTTTTTTTTCTGCTTCTGCTCCTGGTCTTGCTGGGTCTCAGTCTGTTCCCTGCCATCGCATCTCTCCTGTTCTTGTCCCTGCCCTTGCTGTGTCTCAGTCTGTCCCTAGTTCTCATTTTTTTTTAGAGTAGTACCCTAGTTTCCCTTTTTATCGTTTTCGTTACGGTCCTGAGGAGAGGAGTTGGGTTCTTTCTCGGGACGTGCTGGACCGTTTGATCTATGATTTCCTCCGTTGCTGCCAGTGTTCCTCCTCGAGAGCGCCAGGAGGCGCTCGGTGAGTGGGGGGGTACTGTCATGTTTGTCATTTATTATCATGTCTTGTCCCTGTGCTCCCCATGCTATTCGTTTCCCTCTGCTGGTCTTATTTGGTTCTTTCCCTCCTATCCCCTCTCTCCCCTCCCTCTCTCACTCTCTCGCTCTCTCTTCTCTCTGTCGTTCCGTTCCTGCTCCCAGCTGTTCCTATTCCCCTAATCATCATTTAGTCTTCCCACACCTGTTCCCGATCCCTTCCCCTGATTAGATTCCCTATTTATTCCTTTGTGATCCGTTCCTGTTCCGTCGGTTCCTTGTTTTGTATTCCATGCTGTGATTGCGTTTCGCCCTGTCCTGTCGTGTTTTTTGCCGTGATTGTGTATCACCCTGTCCTGTCGTGTTTTGTGCCTTCTTCAGACGCTGCGTGTGAGCAGGTGTCTCAGTCGACTACGGCCTGCGCCTACCCGAAGCGACCTGCAGTCTGTGGCCGCTTCTCCAGTTGTTTTCCCCTCTACAAATCTAGAGGATTTCAGTTATTCCGTTTTGAACATTAATAAACTCTGTTTCTGTTAAGTCGCGTTTGGGTCCTCTTTCACCTGCATGACAGAGTGTGAGGAACAAACCAAAAAATGGTAAGTTTCTATAGTTCTAATTCCTACTTCATGTAGGTCGTATAAATGAGTGGACTGCATTCTGAAATACATTTTAAATTGTCAAATAAAAGGCCCATCCTTGTACCACTCATCAAATTCATCATCCTTGTGGGAGATACTTTTTGATACATTGAAGGAAACTGCAAAGCAATGTCTCCACTGAATATAGAAATGTTCTGATGTACTACAACAACAGTGAGACCTCTGCTTGTGACAAGTGTTCTATTTTTGGACCAAACTACCACTTAGGCAGGTGTCCACAAAGAACAGACAGCCACATCATTGGCATGTGACAGTCAGTAATTCCCGCAGTTTACTAAATAGGCTATGTGGGTGTGGGCCCACAGAAACTCTGACAGTAACACTGGCTTGGTGTCACCATTTAACGTGGAAAGAGATTAATGGTTCAAATAGGTTCAAGTCAATGCTTCACAGTTCATATCCTTCTCAGAAAAATATATGGATGTATGGACTGATATTCTTCTTTGATTGGTTAGTCATGATCAGTGGTGTAAAGTACTTCAGCAAAAATACTTTAAAGTACTATTTAAGTCGTTTTTGGGGGGTATCTGTACTTTACTATTTATATTTTTGACAACTTTTACTTCACTGCATTCCTAAAGAAAATAATGTAATTTTTACTCCATACATTTTCCCTGACAACCAAAAGTACTCGCTATATGTTGAATGCTCAGTAGGACAGGAAAATGGTCCAATTCACGCACTTATCAAGAGAACAAGTGGTCATCCCTACTGCATCTGATCTGGCAAACTCACTAAACACAAATGCATTGTTTGTAAATGATGTCTGTTAGAGTGTACCCTGGCTATTTTAAAAACGGAGGTACATTTTAAAAAACAAGACAATGGTGCCGTGGAGTTTGTTTTATATAAGGAATTTGAAATTATTTATACTTTTACTTTTGATACTTAAGTATATTTAGAACCAAGTACTTTTAGACTTTTACTCAAGTAGTATTTTACTTGGAGACTTTCACATTTACTTGAGTAACTTTCTTTTTTAGGTATACATACTTTTACGACATAATTTTAAAACCAACCTATTCCAGCCAAGCATTGCTTAGGTTCTCTTTATAACGCTCCCCTCTCTATTATTTCTACTCAGTGAAAGAATGTTGTCAAGTCATGTTCGACTACGCAGCCTTGACCGAGGACGAGTTGAATCTAAAGAAAGGAGACATTGTTACAATCATCACCAAGGTTTGGGTCTTTGTACTAATGTTGTCTTTCATGATCCCCAATACAATATACTGTACCTTCATGACTTTATGCCCTTGGGGCCAAAATCAAGAATATAATGCTCCAGTTTTGGACTAGAATAAATCTGGTTATACAATTTCATCAATATTTTGTTCTCCTCTTCAACCAGACAAGCCTGTTATGTGACTTGTGAGTAATTCCGTGAAAATATGTGCCACATTACACTAGATGACAAAGCATGCACAATTACATAAGTAGGGAAACCATCCCAAAATCTGATGGTATAAATTATATTCCAAATTACAGTGGTGTAAAGTAACTACATTAAGTACAAATAATTTGAAGTACTACTTAAGTGTTTCTTTGGGGTATCTGTACTTTACTTTACTATTTATATTTTTAACAACTATTACTTTTACTCCACTACATTCCTAAAGAAAATATGTACTTTTTACACCCATATATTTTCATTGACACCCAAAAGTACTTGTTACATTTCAAATGCTCAGGTAGGACAACAATGTAGTCCAATTTACGCATCTTCAGTATCACTATAATGTGTTGTCATATCTACTGCCTCTGATGTAGCGGACTCACACAAAAAAATACTTTGCTTGTTAATTATGTCTGACTGTTGGAGTGTGCCATTAGCGCTCTATAAAAACAATAATTATATATATACACAGTACCAGTCAAAAGTTTGAACACACATACTCATTCAAGGGTTTTTCTTTATTTTTTACTATTTTCTACATTGTAGAATAGTAGTGAAGACATCAAAACTATGAAATAACACATATAGAATAATGTAGTAGCCAAAAAAGTGTTAGACAAATTAAAATATATGTTATATTTGAGATTATTCAAAGT
>NW_025756355.1:0-6617 GCF_021184085.1 Oncorhynchus gorbuscha
GAGTAGAGGACTAGAACAGCTCTCTACCTTGGTTTGGTTGAGAGGAGAGGGTTGAGGGAGTAGAGGACAGAACAGCTCTCTACCTTGGTTTGGTTGAGAGGAGAGGGTGGAGGGAGTAGAGGACAGAACAGCTCTCTACCTTGGTTTGGTTGAGAGGAGAGGGTGGAGGGAGTAGAGGACAGAACAGCCCTCTACCTTGGTTTGGTTGAGAGGAGAGGGTGGAGGGAGTAGAGGACAGAACAGCTCTCTACCTTGGTTTGGTTGAGAGGAGAGGGTGGAGGGATTAGATAGTGGATAGTGCAACATGAGCGTGAAACAGGTGTTGAAATAATTACAGCAGGTTTCCCACTTCACCACACAGCTGGTATTTACAGCAGAGAGGTACACACACACACACACACACACACACACACACACACACACACACACACACACACACACACACACACACACACACACACACGCGCACGCGCACACGCACGCGCACGCGCACGCGCAGACAGACAGACAGACAGACAGACAGACAGACAGACAGACAGACAGACAGACAGACAGACAGACAGACAGACAGACAGACAGACAGACAGACAGACAGACAGACAGACAGACAGACAGACAGACAGACAGACAGACAGACAGACAGACAGACAGACAGACAGACAGACAGACAGACAGACAGAGCTGTATTCAAATAGAAATACAACTATTCTCCACTGCACTGCAATTTACATTGTGTGATAAGAGGCCGAGCTATAGATACAATCTAGGTAAATGAGTAATCCGTTTGGAGAACGCGATTGTAAATATACATTTGGAGACCCACGGTTATAGGCTGCTGTAGGGATGAACTTGGCAAGATGATGTACGTAATTTATCACCCAGGATTTTAATCGGTTTTTATTTAACAATTTGTCTCATGTTAAATATTAGCCACCCCATGCATGTAATGTATAACTGTAGTCTTAGTTTCCTTCAGTTTGTAGTCTACATTTATAACTGTAGAGTTGGTTTACTTCAGTTTTGTAGTCTGCATTTATAACTGTAGTCTCAGTTTCCTTCAGTTTTGTAGTCTGCATTTATAACTGTAGAGTTGGTTTACTTCAGTTTTGTAGTCTGCATTTATAACTGTAGTCTCAGTTTGTAGTCTGCATTTATAACTGTAGTCTCAGTTTGTAGTCTGCATTTATAACTGTAGTCTCAGTTTGTAGTCTACATTTATAACTGTAGTCTTATTTTCCTTCATTTTGTAGTCTGCATTTATAACTGTAGTCTCAGTTTGTAGTCTACATTTATAACTGTAGAGTTGGTTTACTTCAGTTTTGTAGTCTGCATTTATAACTGTAGTCTCAGTTTGTAGTCTGCATTTATAACTGTAGTCTCAGTTTGTAGTCTACATTTATAACTGTAGTCTTAGTTTCCTTCATTTTGTAGTCTGCATTTATAACTGTAGTCTCAGTTTGTAGTCTACATTTATAACTGCAGTGTTAGTTTCCTTCAGTGTGTAGTCTACATTTATAACTGTAGTCTTAGTTTCCTTCAGTGTGTAGTCTACATTTATAACTGTAGTCTTAGTTTCCTTCAGTTTTGTAGTCTACATTTATAACTGTAGTCTTAGTTTCCTTCAGTTTGTAGTCTACATTTATAACTGTAGTCGTAATTTCCTTCAGTTTGTAGTCTACATTTATAACTGTAGAGTTGTTTTCCTTCATTTTGTAGTCTACATTTATAACTGTAGTCTTAGTTTTGTAGTCTACATTTATAACTGTAGTCTTAGTTTTGTAGTCTACATTTATAACTGTAGAGTTGGTTTCCTTCATTTTGTAGTCTACATTTATAACTGTAGTCTTAGTTTTGTAGTCTACATTTATAACTGTAGTCTTAGTTGTGTAGTCTACATTTATAACTGTAGAGTTGGTTTCCTTCAGTTTGTAGTCTACATTTATAACTGTAGTCTTAGTTTCCTTCAGTTTGTAGTCTACATTTATAACTGTAGTCTTAGTTTCCTTCAGTTTGTAGTCTACATTTATAACTGTAGTCTTAGGTTCCTTCATTTTGTAGCCTACATTTATAACTGTAGTCTTAGTTTCCTTCAGTTTGTAGCCTACATTTATAACTGTAGAGTTGGTTTCCTTCATTTTGTAGTCTACATTTATAACTGTAGTCTTAGTTTCCTTCAGTTTGTAGCCTACATTTATAACTGTAGTCTTAGTTTCCTTCAGTTTGTAGTCTACATTTATAACTGTAGTCTTAGTTTTGTAGTCTACATTTATAACTGTAGTCTTGGTTTCCTTCAGTTTGTAGTCTACATTTATAACTGTAGTCTTAGTTTCCTTCATTTTGTAGCCTACATTTATAACTGTAGTCTTGGTTTCCTTCAGTTTGTAGTCTACATTTATAACTGTAGTCTTGGTTTCCTTCAGTTTGTAGTCTACATTTATAACTGTAGTCTTAGTTTCCTTCATTTTGTAGTCTACATTTATAACTGCAGTCTTAGGTTCCTTCATTTTGTAGCCTACATTTATAACTGTAGTCTTAGTTTCCTTCAGTTTGTAGTCTACATTCATAACTGTAGTCTTAGGTTCCTTCATTTTGCAGTCTACATTTATAACTGTAGAGTTGGTTTCCTTCACTTTTGTAGTCTACATTTATAACTGTAGTCTTAGTTTCCTTCATTTTGTAGTCTACATTTATAACTGTAGAGTTGGTTTCCTTCAGTTTTGTAGTCTACATTTATAACTGTAGAGTTGGTTTCCTTCAGTTTTGTAGTCTACATTTATAACTGTAGTCTTAGTTTCCTTCATTTTGTAGTCTACATTTTGCATCATTTCATTCCTCTTACCTTTCTTTCCTCTGTCATGTCTGTGTAGTTGGTCCCGAGGGTCTTTAGCATTAGTGGATTATATTAGGCTGACATTTATAACTGTAGTCTGTCTAGTTGGTCCTGAGGGTCTTTAACATTAGTGGACATTTATAACTGTAGTCTTGGTTTCCTTCAGCTTTTGTAGTCTACATTTATAACTGTAGTCTTAGTTTCTTCTATTTTGTAGCCTACATTTATAACTGTAGTCTTGGTTTCTTCAGTTGTAGTCTTTACATTTATAACTGTAGTCTTAGCTTCTTCAGTGTGTAGTTCACATTTATAACTGTAGTCTTAGCTTCCTTCAGTTTTGTAGGTTCATATTTATAACTGTAGTCTTTAGTTTTCCAGTTTGTAGTCTACATTTATAACTGTAGTCGTAATTTCCTTCAGTTTGTAGTCTACATTTATAACTGTAGTCTTAGTTTCCTTCAGTTTGTAGTCTACATTTATAACTGTAGTCTTAGGTTCCTTTCCAGTTTGTAGTCTACATTTATAACTGTAGTCTTAGTTTTTCAGTTTAGTTCATTTTATAACTGTAGAGTTGTTTTCCACGTAGTTCATTTATAACTGTAGTCTAGTTTGTAGTCTGCTACTATAACCGTAGTCTTAGTTTGTATTTATAACCGTAGTTTCTTCACTACAGTTATAAATGTAGACTACAAAACTGAAGGAAACTAAGACTACAGTTATAAATGTAGACTACACACTGAAGGAAACCAAGACTACAGTTATAAATGTAGACTACAAACTGAAGGAAACCAAGACTACAGTTATAAATGTAGGCTACAAAATGAAGGAAACTAAGACTACAGTTATAAATGTAGACTACAAACTGAAGGAAACCAAGACTACAGTTATAAATGTCCACTAATGTTAAAGACCCTCAGGACCAACTAGACAGACTACAGTTATAAATGTCAGCCTAATATAATCCACTAATGCTAAAGACCCTCGGGACCAACTACACAGACATGACAGAGGAAAGAAAGGTAAGAGGAATGAAATGATGCAAAATGTAGACTACAAAATGAAGGAAACTAAGACTACAGTTATAAATGTAGACTACAAAACTGAAGGAAACCAACTCTACAGTTATAAATGTAGACTACAAAACTGAAGGAAACCAACTCTACAGTTGTTTGTGTCTGCCATTTACAACTAACACTAAAGTGACAGTTATAAATGTAGGGCTACAAATAGAAGGAAAACTAACACTAAAGTGACAGTTATAAATGTAGGCTACAAATAGAAGGAAACTAACACTAAAGTGACAGTTATAAATGTAGAATACAAATAGAAGGAAACTAACACTAAAGTGACAGTTATAAATGTAGTGGCTACAAAATGAAGGAACACTAAAGACTGACAGTTATAAATGTAGACTACAAATAGAAGGAAACCAACACTACAGTTATAAATGTAGACTACAAATAGAAGGAAACTAACAAGACTGACAGTTATAAATGTAGGCTACAAAATAGAAGGAAACCAACACTAAAGTGACAGTTATAAATGTAGGCTACAAATAGAAGGAAACTAACACTAAAAACTTATAAAAGGGAAACCAAACTACAGTTATAAATGTAAACTACAAAACTAAGACTACAGTTATAAATGTAGAATACAAATAGAAGGAAACCAACACTAAAGTGACAGTTATAAATGTAGGCTACAACTGAAGAACACTAAACTACAGTTATAAAATGTAGAATACAAATAGAAGGAAACTAAACTCTGACAGTTATAAATGTAGGCTACATTTAGAAGGAAACTTCACTTCATTTTATAAATGTAGACTACAAAATGAAGGAAACTAACACTACAGTTATAAATGTAGACTGCAAAATGAAGGAAACCAAGACTACAGTTATAAATGTAGAATACAAACTGAAGGAAACTAAGACTACAGTTATAAATGTAGACTACAAAACTGAAGGAAACCAACTCTGACAGTTATAAATGTAGACTACAAAACTGAAGGAAACTAAAACTGACAGTTATAAATGTAGGCTACAAAACTGAAGGAACTAAAGTGACAGTTATAAAATGTAGACTACAAAATAGAAGTTATAAACTAACACAAAGTGACAGTTATAAAATGTAGGCTACAAAACTGAAGGAAACTAACACTAAAGTGACAGTTATAAATGTAGAATACAAAATAGAAGGAAACCAACACTAAAGTGACAGTTATAAAATGAAGACTACAAAATGAAGGAAACTAAGACTACAGTTATAAATGTAGACTACAAAAGAAGGAAACCAACACTGACAGTTATAAATGTAGGACTGCAAAAATGAAGGAACCTAAGACTACAGTTATAAAATGTAGACTACAAACTGAAGGAAACTAACACTAAAGTGACAGTTATAAAATGTAGGCTACAAAAATGAAGGAACCTAAGGAAAATGTAGACTACAAAATGAAGGAAAGTAAGACAGTTATAAAATGTAGACTACAAATAGAAGGAAACCAAGACTACAGTTATAAATGTAGACTACAAATACTGAAGGAAACCAAGACTACAGTTATAAAATGTAGACTACAAAACTAAGAAGGATAAATGTAACTACAAACTGAACAGTTATAACTGTAGACTACAAATAGAAGTAAACTACAAACTAAGTGACAGAAAATACAAATAGACTACAGTTATAACTAACACTAAAGTGACAGTTATAAATGTAGGCTACAACAGAAGGAAACCAACACTAAAGTGACAGTTATAAATGTAGGCTACAATAGAAGGAAACTAACACTAAAGGACAGTTATAAATGTAGTATTACAATAGAAGGAAACTAACACTAAAGTGACAGTTATAAATGTAGACTACAAACTGAAGGAAACTAAGACTACAGTTATACATTACATGCATGGGGTGGCTAATATTTAACATGAGACAAATTGTTAAATAAAAACCGATTAAAATCCTGGGTGATAAATTACGTACATCATCTTGCCAAGTTCATCCCTACAGCAGCCTATAACCGTGGGTCTCCAAATGTATATTTACAATCGCTGTTCTCCAAACGGATTACTCATTTACCTAGATTGTATCTATAGCTCGGCCTCTTATCACACAATGTAAATTGCAGTGCAGTGGAGAATAGTTGTATTTCTATTTGAATACAGCTCTGTCTGTCTGTCTGTCTGTCTGTCTGTCTGTCTGTCTGTCTGTCTGTCTGTCTGTCTGTCTGTCTGTCTGTCTGTCTGTCTGTCTGTCTGTCTGTCTGTCTGTCTGTCTGTCTGTCTGTCTGTCTGTCTGTCTGTCTGTCTGTCTGTCTGTCTGTCTGTCTGTCTGTCTGTCTGTCTGTCTGCGCGTGCGCGTGCGCGTGCGTGTGCGCGTGCGCGTGTGTGTGTGTGTGTGTGTGTGTGTGTGTGTGTGTGTGTGTGTGTGTGTGTGTGTGTGTGTGTGTGTGTGTGTGTGTGTGTGTGTACCTCTCTGCTGTAAATACCAGCTGTGTGGTGAAGTGGGAAACCTGCTGTAATTATTTCAACACCTGTTTCACGCTCATGTTGCACTATCCACTATCTAATCCCTCCACCCTCTCCTCTCAACCAAACCAAGGTAGAGAGCTGTTCTGTCCTCTACTCCCTCCACCCTCTCCTCTCAACCAAACCAAGGTAGAGGGCTGTTCTGTCCTCTACTCCCTCCACCCTCTCCTCTCAACCAAACCAAGGTAGAGAGCTGTTCTGTCCTCTACTCCCTCCACCCTCTCCTCTCAACCAAACCAAGGTAGAGAGCTGTTCTGTCC
>NW_025756356.1:0-6617 GCF_021184085.1 Oncorhynchus gorbuscha
CGCTTAAAGTAAATGTCCCTAAATGAAGAAAAATAATACTAGAAGGTAACAGGATTAAGACAAAAAAGACAGCACTAGTGGACACATTCAGTCTAGAGACATTGAGACCACATTATGACACTAGTGGACACATTCAGTCTAGAGACATTGAGACCACATTATGACACTAGTGGACACACATTCAGTCTAGAACATTGAGACCACATTATGACACTAGTGGACCACATTCAGTCTAGAGACATTGAGACCACATTATGACACTAGTGGACACATTCAGTCTAGAGACATTGAGACCACATTATGACACTAGTGGACACATTCAGTCTAGAGACATTGAGACCACATTATGACACTAGTGGACACATTCAGTCTAGAGACATTGAGACCACATTATGACACTAGTGGACACATTCAGTCTAGAGACATTGAGACCACATTATGACACTAGTGGACACATTCAGTCTAGAGACATTGAGACCACATTATGACACTAGTGGACACATTCAGTCTAGAGACATTGAGACCACATTATGACACTAGTGGACACATTCAGTCTAGAACTTGTGAGACCACATTATGACACTAGTGGACACATTCAGTCTAGAGACATTGAGACCACATTATGACACTAGTGGACACATTCAGTCTAGAGACATTGAGACTAGTGACACATTATGACACATTATGACACTAGTGGACACATTCAGTCTAGAGACATTGAGACCACATTATGACACTAGTGGACACATTCAGTCTAGAGACATTGAGACCACATTATGACACTATGACACTGGACACATTCAGTCTAGAGACATTGAGACCACATTATGACACTGGTGGACACATTCAGTCTAGAGACATTGAGACCACATTATGACACTAGTGGACACATTCAGTCTAGAGACATTGAGACCACATTATGACACTAGTGGACACATTCAGTCTAGAGACATTGATACCACATTATGACACTAGTGGACACATTCAGTCTAGAGACATTGAGACCACATTATGACACTAGTGGACACATTCAGTCTAGAGACACACATTAGAGACATTGAGACCACATTATGACACTAGTGGACACATTCAGTCTAGAGACATTGAGACCACATTATGACACTAGTGGACACATTCAGTCTAGAGACATTGAGACCACATTATGACACTAGTGGACACATTCAGTCTAGAGACATTGAGACCACATTATGACACTAGTCGGACACATTCAGTCTAGAACATTGAGACCACATTATGACACTAGTGGACACATTCAGTCTAGAGACATTGTGACCACATATGACACTAGTGGATTCAGTCCATTGAGACATTATGACACTAGTGGACACATTCAGTCTAGAGACATTGAGACCACATTATGACACTGGTGGACACATTCAGTCTAGAGACATTGAGACCACATTATGACACTAGTGGACACATTCAGTCTAGAGACATTGAGACCACATTATGACACTAGTGGACACATTCAGTCTAGAGACATTGTGACCACATTATGACACTAGTGGACACATTCAGTCTAGAGACATTGAGACCACATTATGACACTAGTGGACACATTCAGTCTAGAGACATTGATACCACATTATGACACTGGTGGACACATTCAGTCTAGAGACATTGAGACCACATTATGACACTAGTGGACACATTCAGTCTAGAGACATTGAGACCACATTATGACACTAGTGGACACATTCAGTCTAGAGACATTGAGACCACATTATGACACTAGTGGACACATTCAGTCTAGAGACATTGAGACCACACATTATGACACTAGTGGACACATTCAGTCTAGAGACATTGAGACCACATTATGACACTAGTGGACACATTCAGTCTAGAGACATTGAGACAACCCTGTCTGGTTCCACCATGGACACATTATGACCTAATACTAACTAGTGACCTGAGATCAATTATGATAACATTCATTAGAGAATAATTACAAAACCTCATTCAACCCTGGGCTGAGCCACAGCACTAGTGGACAACACCAAAGACAACCGTGTTGGATCCTCATCCAGATGCCTAAGAAACTAGGAGGTAGGGAACATTCATTAGAGAATAAACAAAACCTCATTCAACCCTGGAGGGAGAGGATGCAACAAAAGAGATCCAGGGAGGAAGAGAGGATGAAAAGAGAGGGGAGGAGAGGAGAAAAGAGACAGGGAGGGAGAGGAGATGAAAAAAGAGACAGGGAGGGAGAGGATGAAAAAGAGAGGGGGGAGGGAGAGGATGAAAAGAGACAGGGAGGGAGAGGATGAAAAGAGGAGGGGAGAGGAAGAAAAGAGACAGTGAGGGAGAGGATGAAAAGAGACAGGGAGGGAGAGGAAGAAAAGAGACAGGGAGGGAGAGGATGAAAAAGAGAGGGGGAGGGAGAGGATGAAAAGAGAGGGAGGGAGAGGAAGAAAAGAGACAGTGAGAGGATAAGAGACAGGGAGGGAGAGGATGAAAAGAGACAGGGAGGGAGAGGATGAAAAAGAGGGGGAGGGAGAGGATGGAAAAGAGAGGGGGAGGGAGAGGATGAAAAGAGACAGGGAGGGAGAGGATGAAAAGAGAGGGGAGGAGAGGATGAAAAGTGAGGGGGAGGGAGAGGATGAAAACAGACAGGGAGGGAGAGGGATGAAAAGAGAGGGGAGGGAGAGGGATGAAAAGAGACAGGGAGGGAGAGGATGAAAAGAGAGGGGATGGGAGGGAGAGGATGAAAGAGGACAGGGAGGAGAGGATGAAAGAGAGGGGGAGGGAGAGGATGAAAAGAGAGGGGAGGGAGAGGATAAAGAGACAGGAGGGAGAGGAAGAAAAGAGATGAGGGAGAGGAAGAAAAGAGACAGGGAGGGAGAGGATGAAAAGAGGGAGGGGAGGGAGAGGATGGAAAAAGAGAGGGGAGGAGAGGATTGAAAAGAGACAGGGAGGGAGAGGAAGAAAAGAGACAGGGAGGAGAGGATGAAAAGGAGGGGGAGGGAGAGGATGAAAAGAGAGGGAGGAGAGGATGAAAAGAGACAGGGAGGGAGAGGATGAAGGATAGAGAGGAAAGACAAAGAGACAGTGGAGGGAGGAGACGAAAGAGAGGGGGAGGGAGAGATGAAAAAGAGACAGGAGGGAGAGGAGGAAAAGAGAGGGGGAGGGAGAGGGATGAAAAGAGACGGGGAGGGAGGAGACAGAAAAGAGAGGGGAGGGAGAGGATGAAAAAGAGGACAGAGAGGAGAGGAGGAAAAGAGAGGGGGAGGGAGAGGATGAAAAGAGACAGGAGGGGAGGATAAAAAGAAACAGGAGGGGAGAGGATGAAAGAGAGGGGGGAGGGAGAGGAAGAAAAGAGAGGGGGAGGGAGAGGAGGGGGGAAGAGAGAGTGAGGGGAGGGAGAGGATGAAAGAGACAGGAGGGAGAGGGATGAAGAGAGGGAGGGAGGATGAAAGAGACAGGAGGAGACGGCAAAAGATACAGGGAGGAGAGGATGAAAAGAGAAGGGGAGGGAGAGGATGAAAAGAGACAGGGAGGGAGAGGAAGAAAAGAGAGGGGAGGGAGAGGTTGCAAAAGAGAGAGGGAGGGAGAGGATGAAAAGAGACAGGGAGGAGAGGAAGAAAAGAGAGGGGGGAGGGGGAGGATGAGAAGAGAGGGGGAGGGAGAGGATGAAAAGAGACAGGGAGGAGAGGATGAAGAGACAGGAGGGAGAGGGATGAAAAGAGACAGGGAGGGAGAGGATGAAAAGAGAGGGGGAGGGGAGAGGATGAAAAGAGAGGGGGGAGAGGAAGAAAATAGACAGGGAGGGAGAGGAAGAAAAGAGACAGGGAGGGAGAGGAAGAAAAGAGACAGGGAGGGAGAGGATGAAAAGAGACAGGGAGGGAGAGGATGAAAAGAGTCAGGAGGGAGAGGATGAAAAGAGAGGAGGGAGAGGAAGAAAAGAGACAGGGAGGAGAGGATGAAAAGAGACAGGAGGGAGAGGATGAAAAGAGAGGGGGAGGGAGAGGATGAAAAGAGACAGGGAGGGAGAGAGGATGAAAAGAGAGGGGAGGGAGAGGATGAAAAGAGAGGGGGAGGGAGAGGAAGAAAAGAGACAGGAGGAAAAGAGTGGGGAGGAAGAGAATGAAAAGAGAGGGGGGAGGGAGAGGATGAAGGAGAGAGGAAGGGTCAGGAAGAAGAGTGTGAACTGTCCTACAAGGATGATCTTTTCCATAGAGACAGAAGGATGAGAAAAGAGGTTAACAGTTTACTAAACACCTGCAATTAACTGTCTGATCAGAGATGACTGTTATCTCTGTTCATTGTGTCTGAATCAGAGATGACTGTTATCTGTCTGTTCATTGTGTCTGATCAGAGATGACTGTTATCTCTCTGTTCATTGTGTCTGAATCAGAGATGACTGTTATCTGTCTGTTCATTGTGTCTGAATCAGAGATGACTGTTATCTCTCTGTTCATTGTGTCTGAATCAGAGACAATGTTATCCCTCTGTTCATTGTGTCTGAATCAGAGATTAATGTTATCTGTCTGTTCATTGTGTCTGATCAGAGATGACTGTTATCTCTCTGTTCATTGTGTCCGATCAGAGATGACTGTTATCTCTCTGTTCATTGTGTCTGAACAGTGAGATTAATGTTATCTGTCTGTTCATTGTGTCTGATCAGAGATGACTGCTATCTCTCTGTTCATTGTGTCTGGATCAGAGATGACTTTTATCTGTCTGTTCATTGTGTCTTGATCAGAGATGACTTTTATCTGTCTGTTCATTGTGTCTGATCAGAGATGACTTTATCTGTCTGTTCATTGTGTCTGATCAGGAGATGACTGTTATCTGGTCTGTTCATTGTGTCTGATCAGAGTTGACTGTTATCTCTCTGTTCATTGTGTCTGGACCTCAGAGATACGCACCCTCTGTTCATTGTGTCTGATCAGATGATCATTCATTGTTCATTGTGTCTGAATCAGAGATACTGTTAATTGTCTGTTCATTGTGCCTGAATCAGAGAACTATAAAAGGCCCCTGTGCTAGACATTAATTATCTCCTATCGTCTCTCTCTCTCTCTCTCTCTCTCTCTCTCTCTCTCCCTCTCTCCCTCTCCTCTCCCCTCTCTCTCTCTCTCTCTCTCCCTCCCTCTCCTCTCTCCCTCCCTCTCTCCTGCTCTCTCTCTCTCTCTCTCTCTCTCTCTCTCTCTCTCTCTCTCTCTCTCTCTCTCTCTCTCCTCTCCCTCCCTCTCTCCTCTCTCTCTCTCTCTCTCTCTCTCTCTCTCTCTGTCTCTCTCTCTCTCTCTCTCTCTCTCTCTCTCTCTCTCTCTCTCTCTCTCTCTCTCTCTCTCTCTCTCTCTCTCTCTCTCTCTCTCTCTCTCTCCCTCTCCCCTCCCTCCCTCTCTCTCTCTCTCTCTCCCTCCCTCTCTCTCTCTCTCTCTCCCTCTCCCTCTCCTCTCCCTCTCCCTCTCCTCCTCTCTCTCTCCCTCTCTCTCTCCCTCTCTCTCTCCTCTCTGTAACTGAGACCTGTAACCTAGTTAAATAAAGGTTAAAAATATATATATATAAAATAATGGACATGTGCAGGTTGATTAGTCTGTCAGACATTGTTCCTCATCTTCCCACTCTCTCTCTGTCTCTGGTGTGTGGTACTGCTATGTCTAGCATCTTCCCACTCTCTCTCTGTCTCTGTTGTGTGGTAATGCTATGGCTAGCATCTTCCCACTCTCTCTCTGTCTCTGGTGTGTGGTAATGCTATGGCTAGCATCTTCCCACTCTCTCTCTGTCTCTGGTGTGTGGTAATGCTATGGCTAGCATCTTCCCACTCTCTCTCTGTCTCTGGTGTGTGGTAATGCTATGGCTAGCATCTTCCCACTCTCTCTCTGTCTCTGGTGTGTGGTAATGCTATGACTAGCATCTTCCCACTCTCTCTCTGTCTCTGTTGTGTGGTAATGCTATGGCTAGCATCTTCCCACTCTCTCTCTGTCTCTGGTGTGTGGTAATGCTATGGCTAGCATCTTCCCACTCTCTCTCTGTCTCTGGTGTGTGGTAATGCTATGACTAGCATCTTCCCACTCTCTCTCTGTCTCTGGTGTCTGGTAATGCTATGGCTAGCATGCTAATAAAGTAAAGCTTCCTGATTCTCTCCTCTCCTGTAGTGGACTAGTTATCTCACAGTGCTCCTGTCAGGTGGACTCCTCAGGTTCAGGGTTAATTCATTATCAATTCATGGAAATAAAGAAAGGACAGCTCATGTTCATTCACTAAGTCATGATGGTCAAATATATTGTATTTCCAGTGACTTACCTGGCTTAATAAAGATTAAATAGATATTGAATTTCAATTTAAATTCTTGAATTGGCTCTGTTGAGATAGAATTGACCCCAACCCTGGAGTCAATAACCCTTTCATTTCGTTATGTCTCTGCCCTGTGTGTGGTGGCCCATAGAGAGTAGACCTGTCTCTCCCAGGCCCGGTGTGTGATGGCCCAGAGAGAGTAGACCTGTCTCTCCCAGGCCCTGTGTGTGATGGCCCAGAGAGAGTAGACCTGTCTCTCCCAGTCCCTGTGTGTGATGGCCCATAGAGAGTAAACCTGTCTCTCCCAGGCCCTGTGTGTGGTGGCCCAGAGAGAGTAGACCTGTCTCTCCCAG
>NW_025756357.1:0-6617 GCF_021184085.1 Oncorhynchus gorbuscha
AGAAGTAGGGCACTACCTTCTACCCAGTCCTATGGGTCCTGATCAGGAGTAGGGCACTACTTTCCTACCAGTCCTATGGGTCCTGATCAGAAGTAGGGCACTACCTTCTACCAGTCCTATGGGTCCTGATCTGAAGTAGGGCACTACCTTCTACCAGTCCTATGGGTCCTGATCAGAAGTAGGGCACTACTTTCTACCAGTCCTATGGGTCCTGATCAGAAGTAGGGCACTACCTTCTACCAGTCCTATGGGTCCTGATCAGAAGTAGGGCACTACCTTCTATCAGTCCTATGGGTCCTGATCAGAAGTAGGGCACTACCTTCTACCAGTCCTATGGGTCCTGATCAGAAGTAATATATGATATAATATAATAATAATAATAATAATAATAATAATATAATAATAATAATAATAATATATGCCATTTAGCAGACGCTTTTATCCAAAGCGACTTACAGTCATGTGTGCATACATTCTACGTATGGGTGGTCCCGGGGATCGAACCCACTACCCTGGCGTTACAAGCGCCATGCTCTACCAACTGAGCTACACAGGACCACTACCTTCTACCAGTCCTATGGGTCCTGATCAGAAGTAGGGCACTACCTTCTACCAGTCCTATGGGTCCTGATCAGAAGTAGGGCACTACCTTCTACCAGTCCACTATAGAGAATCAGGTGCCATTTGGAACGCAGCCTCTGTGTCGCGTTTACGGTCCGTCTGGCCGGTGGGTTTAATGTCCGTCTGGCCCGGTGGGTTTAAGGTCCGTCTGGCCCGGTGGGTTTACGGTCCGTCTGGCCCGGTGGGTTTACGGTCCGTCTGGCCCGGTGGGTTTACGGTCCATCTGGCCCGGTGGGTTTACGGTCCGTCTGGCCCGGTGGGTTTAAGGTCCGTCTGGCCCGGTGGGTTTAAGGTCCGTCTGGCCCGGTGGGTTTACGGTCCGTCTGGCCCGGTGGGTTTACGGTCCGTCTGGGCCGGTGGGTTTACGGTCCGTCTGGGCCGGTGGGTTTACGGTCCGTCTGGGCCGGTGGGTTTACGGTCCGTCTGGGCCGGTGGGTTTACGGTCCGTCTGGGCCGGTGGGTTTACGGTCCGTCTGGGCCGGTGGGTTTACGGTCCGTCTGGGCCGGTGGGTTTAACGTCCGTCTGGGCCGGTGGGTTTAACGTCCGTCTGGGCCGGTGGGTTTAACGTCCGTCTGGCCCGGTGGGTTTACGGTCCGTCTGGCCCGGTGGGTTTACGGTCCGTCTGGCCCGGTGGGTTTACGGTCCGTCTGGCCCGGTGGGTTTACGGTCCGTCTCTGGGCGGTCGGGTGGGTTTACGGTCCGTCTGGGCCGGTGGGTTTAACGTCCGTCTGGGCCGGTGGGTTTAACGTCCGTCTGGGCCGGTGGGTTTAACGTCCGTCTGGGCCGGTGGGTTTAACGTCCGTCTGGGCCGGTGGGTTTAACGTCCGTCTGGGCCGGTGGGTTTAACGTCCGTCTGGGCGGTGGGTTTAAGGTCCGTCTGGGCCGGTGGGTTTAAGGTCCGTCTGGGCGGTGGGTTTTAGGTCGTCTGGGCGGTGGGTTTGCCCGTCTGGGCCGGTGGGTTTAGCGTCCGTCTGGCGGTGTGTTTACGGTCCGTCTGGCCCGGTGGGTTTACAGTCCGTCTGGTGGGTTTACGGTCCGTCTGGCCCAATGGGTTTACGGTCCATTTGTCTTGTCCTCTAAACATATCTGAGATGAGATGGTGGATTTGGGGTAGTAGTACAATTCTCTATTGTAGTAATATCTGCTGCTAGGAGGGAGGAGCCAGGGTGCTCTCTGATATCCTGATTTTGTGTTAGTAGTACTAGTCTAGTTATGAACCATTCGGATCAGGAAATACTCCTCTCTTCTCACGTTCTACTCAAAACCTCTTGGATGAGGTCCGAGCAGAGCGACAGCGTGTTCCAGTTCCCTCCAATATTCAGCATCTTCACACATCCATTGAAGAGGAGCGGGACAACATTCCACATGGCCACAATCAGCAGTCTGATCAACTCTATGGGAAGGAGATGTGTTGTGCTGCATGAAGCACATGGTGGTCACACCAGATACTGACTGGTTTTCTGATCCACATCAGATACTGACTGGTGTTCTGATCCACACCAGATACTGACTTGGTTCTCTGATCACACCAGATACTGACTGGTTTTCTGATCCACACCAGATACTGACTGGTTTTCTGATCCATGCCCCTACTTTGTTTTTAAGTATCTGTGACCAACAGATGTATATCTGTATTCCCAGTCATGTGAAATCCATAGATTAGGGCCGAATGAATTCATGGGGCGGCAGGGTAGCCTAGTGGTTAGAGCGTTGGACTAGTAACCGAAAGGTTGCAAGTTCGAATCCCCGAGCTGACGAGGTACAAATCTGTCCCACTGTTCCTAGGCCTTCATTGAAAATAAGAATTTGTTCTTAACTGACTTGCCTAGTAAAATAAAAAATAAAATGTAAATTGACTGATTTCCTAATATGAACTGTAACTGTTGCATGTTTCTTTGATATTGTGATTTGGCGCGTGTGATTTGGCGCATGTGATAAGTAACATTTGATTTGACAGCAGACGCGAGGAATCAATTAGTTATTTTACAATGTAGACTCCAGCAGGGGTCAGTGTAGTGATTTTAGTCAGACAGTACAATGGTGGCTCTAACAAAAACACTTCCAATTTTCCTGCCTGGTAGAGAGGCAGCTGATCCAGGGTACTGGTGGTAGAGAGGCAGCTGATCCAGGGTACTGGTGGTAGAGAGGCAGCTGATCCAGGGTACTGGTGGTAATATATGCCATTTAGCAGACGCTTTTATCCAAAGCGACTTACAGTCATGTGTGCATGACTGTAAGAGAGGCAGCTGATCCAGGGTACTGGTGGTAGAGAGGCAGCTGATTTCAGGGTACTGGTGGTAGAGAGGCAGCTGATCCAGGGTACTGGTGGTAGAGAGGCAGCTGATCCAGGGTACTGGTGGTAGAGAGGCAGCTGATTTCAGGGTACTGGTGGTAGAGAGGCAGCTGATCCAGGGTACTGGTGGTAGAGAGGCAGCTGATCCAGGGTACTGGTGGTAGAGAGGCAGCTGATCCAGGGTACTGGTGGTAGAGAGGCAGCTGATCCAGGGTACTGGTGGTAGAGAGGCAGCTGATCCAGGGTACTGGTGGTAGAGAGGCAGCTGGTTTCAGGGTACTGGTGGTAGAGAGGCAGCTGATTTCAGGGTACTGGTGGTAGAGAGGCAGCTGATTTCAGGGTACTGGTGGTAGAGAGGCAGCTGATCCAGGGTACTGGTGGTAGAGAGGCAGCTGATCCAGGGTACT
Organism: Oncorhynchus gorbuscha; assembly: GCF_021184085.1. NCBI lineage: Eukaryota > Metazoa > Chordata > Actinopteri > Salmoniformes > Salmonidae > Oncorhynchus > Oncorhynchus gorbuscha. Next base: position 3,323 of record NW_025756357.1, read on the forward strand.
GGTGGTAGAGAGGCAGCTGATCCAGGGTACTGGTGGTAGAGAGGCAGCTGATCCAGGGTACTGGTGGTAGAGAGGCAGCTGATCCAGGGTACTGGTGGTAGAGAGGCAGCTGATCCAGGGTACTGGTGGTAGAGGCAGCTGATCCAGGGTACTGGTGGTAGAGGCAGCTGATCCAGGGTACTGGTGGTAGAGAGGCAGCTGATCCAGGGTACTGGTGGTAGAGAGGCAGCTGATCCAGGGTACTGGTGGTAGAGAGGCAGCTGATCCAGGGTACTGGTGGTAGAGAGGCAGCTGATCCAGGGTACTGGTGGTAGAGAGGCAGCTGATCCAGGGTACTGGTGGTAGAGAGGCAGCTGATCCAGGGTACTGGTGGTAGAGAGGCAGCTGATCCAGGGTACTGGTGGTAGAGAGGCAGCTGATCCAGGGTACTGGTGGTAGAGAGGCAGCTGATCCAGGGTCCTGTTTGTAGAGAGAGCTGATCCAGGGTACTGGTGGGTAAATGTATTGTCCAATAGGAGAGTTGACAGAGTCACTTTTCAATACATATTGGGGATGAATGAAAAACCTACCTACTTCAAAAGTTTATTAACTTTTTTTGGTTTGGATGGAGTATTCTATCACCATTATTTTCCACTTTAATCCATAAATGTCTATCCACACCACCATTTCCATTCATTCTATTAGACCAGAGGTGTCAAACTCGTTCTATAGAGGGCAGTGTCTGCAGTTCTTTGGTTTTCCTTACTGAGACCTAGATGACCAGGTGAGGGAGTTCCTTACGGAGACAACCAGGTGAGGGGAGTTCCTTACTGAGACCTAGACGACCAGGTGAGGGAGTTCCTTACTGAGACCTAGACAACCAGGTGAGGGAGTTCCTTACTAAGACCTGAACAACCAGGTGAGGGAGTTCCTTACTGAGACCTAGACAACCAGGTGAGGAGTTCCTTACTGAGACCTAGACGACCAGGTGAGGGAGTTCCTTACTGAGACCTAGACGACCAGGTGAGGGAGTTCCTTACTGAGATCTAGACGACCAGGTGAGGGGAGTTCCTTATTGAGACAACCAGGTGAGGGGAGTTCCTTACTGAGACAACCAGGTGAGGGAGTTCCTTACTGAGACAACCAGGTGAGGGAGTTCCTTATTGAGACCTAGACGACCAGGTGAGGGGAGTTCCTTACTGAGACCTAGACAACCAGGTGAGGGAGTTCCTTATTGAGACCTAGACAACCAGGTGATTGGAGTTCCTTATTGAGACCTAGAGAACCAGGTGAGGGAGTTCCTTACTGAGACCTAGACAACCAGGTGAGGAGTTCCTTACTGAGACCTAGACAACCAGGTGAGGGAGTTCCTTACTGAGACCTAGACAACCAGGTGAGGGAGTTCCTTACTGAGACCTAGACAACCAGGTGAGGGGAGTTTCTTACTGAGACAACCAGGTGAGGGAGTTTCTTACTGAGACAACCAGGTGAGGGAGTTTCTTACTGAGACAACCAGGTGAGGGGAGTTTCTTACTGAGACAACCAGGTGAGGGGAGTTTCTTACTGAGACAACCAGGTGAGGGGAGTTTCTTACTGAGACAACCAGGTGAGGAGTTTCTTACTGAGACAACCAGGTGAGGGAGTTTCTTACTGAGACAACCAGGTGAGCTGAGACAACCAGGTGAGGGGAGTTCCTTACTGAGAACTAGACAACCAGGTGAGGGAGTTTCTTACTGAGACAACCAGGTGAGGGGAGTTCCTTACTGAGACAATCAGGTGAGGGGAGTTCCTTACTGAGACCTAGACAACCAGGTGAGGGGAGTTCCTTACTGAGACAACCAGGTGAGGGAGTTCCTTACTGAGACAACCAGGTGAGGGAGTTCCTTACTGAGACCTAGACAACCAGGTGATGGGAGTTCCTTACTGAGACCTAGACAACCAGGTGAGGGAGTTCCTTACTGAGACCTAGACAACCAGGTGAGGGGAGTTCCTTACTGAGACCTAGACAACCAGGTGATGGGAGTTCCTTACTGAGACCTAGACAACCAGGTGAGGGAGTTCCTTACTGAGACCTAGACGACCAGGTGAGGGAGTTCCTTACTGAGACCTAGACGACCAGGTGAGGGAGTTCCTTACTGAGACCTAGACGACCAGGTGAGGGAGTTCCTTACTGAGACCTAGACGACCAGGTGAGGGGAGTTCCTTACTGAGACCTAGCGACCAGGTGAGGGAGTTCCTTACTGAGACAACCAGGTGAGGGAGTTTCTTACTGAGACAACCAGGTGAGGGGAGTTTCTTACTGAGACAACCAGGTGAGGGGAGTTCCTTACTGAGACAACCAGGTGAGGGGAGTTCCTTACTGAGACAACCAGGTGAGGAGTTCCTTACTGAGACCTGGACAACCAGGTGAGGGAGTTCCTTAATGAGACCTAGACGACCAGGTGTGTTAGTTGTATGTACACTGTGGCCATCTTGTGGCTGTGTCCTCATACTGCACATCATTGTCAAGTCGTTCATCTCTAGGAGACAGAACGCGTCTCTTCCTGAGCGGTATGACGGCTGCTTGGTCCCATGGTGTTTATCATGCGTACTATTGGTTGTACAGATGAACGTGGTACCTTCAGGCGTTTGGAAATTGCTCCCAAGGATAGACCAGACTTGTGGAGGTCTACAATTGTTTTCTGAGGTCTTGGCTGATTTCTTTTTTTATTTTCCCATTATGTCAAGCACAGTCAACTAAGTAAGTGTATGTACATTTCTGACCCACTGGAATTGTGATACAGTTAATTACTAAGTGAAATTATCTGTCTGTAAACAATTGTTGGGAAATGACTTGTCATGCACAAAGTAGATGTCTAACCGACTTGCCAAAACTACTGTTTGTTAGCAAGAAATTTGTGGAGTGGTTTTGAAAAATGGCTCAACCTAAGTGAATGTAAGCTTCCAACTGTCATGTATTAGGTGAGGACCTAAAGCTGTGGATGCCAAGTCCAGCTTGGTGCTGTCTTTATAGCTTCAGGGAGGGTTCTGGTATAATGGGACATGGTCATATGTCTGTCTGTCTGTCTCTCTTCCTCCATTTCCTCTTCCTCCTCCCGACAGCCTGATCTACTGAGCTGCATTCCTCCACCAAACAAGATAATGTCTGTGATGGGGAATCATCTCATTAGCTAAACTGGTGTCTGACGTTTGGGATAAACAAGACAGGATTACTGTGGCATCCAGGTCCTTAAGTGGCAATCTATTCCCTCGTAGTGCTACTTTCTACCAGTCCTATGGGTCCTGCTCAGAAGTAGGGCACTACTTTCCCCGTCTG
>NW_025756358.1:0-6617 GCF_021184085.1 Oncorhynchus gorbuscha
GAGGCTATATACAGTAGAGGCTATATACAGTAGAGATGCTATATACAGTAGAGGGCTATATACAGTAGAGAGGCTATATACAGTGAGAGGCTATATACAGTAGCAGAGCCTATATACAGTAAGCTTAGCTATATACAGTAGAAGGCTATAACAGTAGTGAGGCTATATACAGTAGCGAGGCTATATACAGTAGGGAGGCTATAACAGTAGCAAGGCTACATACAGACATCGGTTAGTCAGGCTGATTGGGGTAGTATGTACATGTAGATATGGTTAAAGTGACTATGTATATATGATGAACAGAGAGTAGCAGAAGCGTAAAGAGGGGTTGGTGGGTGGCGGGACACAATTCAGATAGCTCGGTTAGCCAATGTGCGGGAACACTGGTTGGTCGGACCCATTGAGGTAGTATGTACATGAATGTATAGTTAAAGTGACTATACACATATGATTAACAGAGAGTAGCTGCAGCGAAAAAGAGGGATGGGAGGGGGCACACAGTGCAAATAGTCCTGGAAGCCATTTGATTACCTGTTCAGGAGTCTTATGGCTTGGGGGTAAAAACTTTTGAGAAGCCTTTTTGTCCTAGACTTGGCACTCCGGTACCGCTTGCCATGCGGTAGTAGAAAGAACAGTCTATGACTGTGGTGACTGGGGTCTTTGACAATTTTTAGGGCCTTCCTCTGACACCGCCTGGTGTAGAGGTCCTGGATGGCAGGCAGCTTAGCCCCAGTGATGTACTGGGCCGTACGCACGTGCCTTGCAGTCTGAGGCCGAACAAATGCCGTATCAGGCAGTGATGCAACCAGTCAGGATGCTCTCGATGTTGCAGCTGTAGAACCTTTTGAGGATCTCAGGACCCATGCCAAATCTTTCTAGTTTCCTGAGGGGGAAATGGGGGCATGCTCGGTCCTCCTTTTCCTGTAGTCAACAATCATCTCCTTAGTCTTGGTTACGTTGAGGGATAGGTTGTAATTCTGGCACCACCAGGCCAGGTCTCTGACCTCCTCCCTATAGGCTGTCTGGACATTGTTGGTGATCAGGCCTACTGTTGTGTCGTCTGCAAACTTAATGATGGCGTTGAAGTCGTGCCTGGCCATGCAGTCGTGGGTGAACAGGGAGTACAGGAGGAGACTAAGCACACACCCCTTGGGGGGCTCCAGTGTTGAGGATCAGTGTTGCAGATGTGTTGCTACCTAACCTCACCACCTGGGGGTGGCCCATCAGGAAGTCCAGGATGCAGTTGCAGAGGGAGGTGGTTATTCCCAGGGTCCTTAGCTTATTCATGAGCTTTGAGGGTACTATGGTGTTGAACGCTGAGCTGTAGTCAATGAATAACATTCTCACATAGTTGTTCCTTTTGTCCAGGTGGGAAAGGGCAGTGTGGAGTGCAATAGAGATTGCATCATCTCTGGATCTGTTTGGGAGGTATGCAAATTGGAGTGGGTCTAGGGTTTCTGGGATAATGGTGTTGATGTGAGCCATTACCAGCCTTTCAAAGCACTTCATGGCTATGGGCGTGAGTGCCGGGTCTGTAGTCATTTAGGCAGGTTGCCTTTGTGTTATTGGGCACAGGGACTATTGTGGCCTGCTTGAAACATGTTGGTATTACAGACTCAATCAGGGACATGTTGAAAATGTCAGTGAAGACACCTGCCAGGTGGTCAGCACATGCCCGGAGCACACGTCCTGGTAATCCATCTGGCCCCGCAGCCTTGTGAATGTTGACCTATTTAAAGGTCTTACTCACATCGGCTGTGGAGAGCGTGATCACACAGTCGTCTGGAACAGCTGAAGCTCTCATGCATGCTTCAGTGTTGCTTGCCTCGACGCGAGCATAGAAGTGTTTTAGCTCGTCTGGTAGACTCGTGTCACTGGGCAGCTCATGGCTGTGCTTCCCTTTGTAGTCTGTAATAGTTTGCAAGCCTTGCCACATAAGACGAGCGTCGGAGCCGATGTAGTATGATGCAATCTTAGTCCTGTATTGACGCTTTGCCTTTTTGATGGTTCGTTGCAGGTCATAGCAGGATTTCCTTGAAAGCAGCAGCTCTACCCTTTAGCTCAGATGCGAATGTTGCCTGTAATCCATGGCTTCTGGTTGGAGTACTCCTCACCATTGGTCATGGGGACGACGTCTCGATGCACTTACTGATATTGCCAGTGACTGATGTGGTGTACTCCTCAATGCCATCGGAAGAATCCTGGAACATGTTCCAGTCTGTGATAGCAAAACAGTCTCATCATTTTTTTGCAATCAAGCCTACCAAACTTGATGATTGAGTTGGAGGCGTGCATGGCACACAGTCATGGGTGAACAGGGAGTACTGGTGAGAGTGCTGAGAACGCACCTTGTGGGGCCCCAGTGTTGAGGATCAGCGGGGTGGAGATGTTGTTCCCTACCCTCACAACCTAGGGGTGGCCCGTCAGAAAGTCCAGGACCCAGTTGCACAGGGCGGGTCGAGACCCAGGGTCTCGAGCTTGATGACGAGCTTGGAGGGTACTATGGTGTTAAATGCCAAGCTGTAGTCGATGAACAGCATTCTCACATAGGTATTCCTCTTGTCCAGATGGGTTAGGGCAGTGTGCAGTGTGGTTGAGATTGCATCGTCTGTGGACCTATTTGGGTGGTAAGCAAATTGGAGTGGGTCTTGGGTGTCAGATAGGGTGGAGGTGATATGGTCCTTGACTAGTCTCTCAAAGCACTTCATGATGACGGAAGTGTGTGCTATGGGGCATAATCGTTTATCTCAGTTATCTTAGCTTTCTTGGGAACAGGAACAATGGTGGCCCTCTTGAAGCATGGGAACAGCAGACTTGGATAGGGATTGATTGAATATGTCTGTAAACACACCAGCCAGCTGGTCTGCGCATCCTCTGAGGAGCCGGCAGCCTTCGGGGGTTAACACATTTAAATGTTTTACTCACGTTGGGTGCGGTGAAGGAGAGCCCGCAGGTGTTGGTAGGGAGCCGTGTCAGTGGCACTGTACTGTCTTCAAAGCGAGCAAAGAAGTTGTTTAGTGTGCCTGGGAGCAAGACGTCCGTGTCCGCGACAGGGCTGGTTTCATTTTTATATTCCGTGAATGACTGCCACATAAGTCTCGTGTCTGGAGCCGTTTAATTGCGACTCTACTTTGTCTCTATACTGACGCTCAGCATGTTTGATTGCCTTGTATTCAGTCATCTTTCCGGTCGCCTTACCGTGATTAAAAGCAGTGGTTCGCCCTTTCAGTTTTGCGTGAATGCTGTCATCAATCCACAGTTTCTGGTTGGGGAAGGTTTATATTAGTCACCGTGGGTACAACATCACCGATGCACTTGCTAATAAACTCACTCACCTAATCAGCGTATCTATCAATGTTGTTGTCTGAGGCTATCCGGGAACATATCCCAGTCCACGTGATCAAAGCAATCTTGAAGCGTTGAATCAGATTGGTCGGACCAGACCTGAGCACGGGCGTTTCCTATTTTAGTTTCTGTCTATAGGCTAGACAAAATGGAGTTGTGGTCAGATTTGCTGAAAGGAGGGCAAGGGAGGGCTTTGTATGCATCGAGGAAGTTAGAGTACCAATGATCCAGATGGTACAGTTGTTCTGATTCTTTAAGACCTCCTCACCTCCCATATAGTACAGTTGTTCTGATTCTTTAAGACCTCCTCACCTGCCATATAGTACAGTTGTTCTGATTCTTTAAGACCTCCTCACCTCCCATATAGTACAGTTGTTAAGACCTCCTCACCTCCCCCATATAGTACAGTTGTTAAGACCTCCTCACCTCCCATATAGTACAGTTGTTCTGATTCTTTAAGACCTCCTCACCTGCCATATAGTACAGTTGTTAAGACCTCCTCACCTGCCATATAGTACAGTTGTTCTGATTCTTTATGACCTCCTCACCTCCCATATAGTACAGTTGTTAAGACATCCTCAACTCCCATATAGTACAGTTGTTAAGACCTCCTCACCTCCCATATAGTACAGTTGTTAAGACCTCCTCACCTCCCATATAGTATAGTTGTTAAGACCTCCTCACCTCCCATATAGTACAGTTGTTAAGACCTCCTCACCTCCCATATAGTACAGTTGTTAAGACCTCCTCACCTCCCATATTGTACAGTTGTTAAGACCTCCTCACCTCCCATATAGTACAGTTGTTAAGACCTCCTCACCTCCCATATTGTACAGTTGTTAAGACCTCCTCACCTCCCATATAGTACAGTTGTTCTGATTCTTTAAGACCTCCTCACCTCCCATATAGTACAGTTGTTCTGATTCTTTAAGACCTCCTCACCTCCCATATAGTACAGTTGTTAAGACCTCCTCACCTCCCATATAGTACAGTTGTTAAGACCTCCTCACCTGCCATATAGTACAGTTGTTCTGATTCTTTAAGACCTCCTCACCTCCCATATAGTACAGTTGTTAAGACCTCCTCACCTCCCATATAGTACAGTTGTTCTGATTCTTTAAGACCTCCTCACCTGCCATATAGTACAGTTGTTAAGTTCTGATTCTTTAGACCTCCTCACCTCCCATATAGTACAGTTGTTAAGACCTCCTCACCTCCCATATAGTACAGTTGTTAAGACCTCCTCACCTCCCATATAGTACAGTTGTTAAGACCTCCTCACCTCCCATATAGTACAGTTGTTAAGACCTCCTCACCTCCCATATTGTACAGTTGTTAAGACCTCGTCACCTCCCATATAGTACAGTTGTTCTGATTCTTTAAGACCTCCTCACCTCCCATATAGTACAGTTGTTAAGACCTCCTCACCTCCCATATAGTACAGTTGTTAAGTTCATATAGTAGAGTTCTTTTAAGACCTCCTCACCTCCCATATAGTACAGTTGTTAAGACCTCCTCACCTCCCATATAGTATAGTTGTTAAGACCTCCTCACCTCCCATATAGTACAGTTGTTAAGACTCTCCATATAGTACACTGATTCTCCCATATAGTACAATTTGTTCTGATTCTTTAAGACCTCCTCACCTCCCATATAGTACAGTTGTTAAGACCTCCTCACCTCCCATATTGTACAGTTGTTAAGACCTCCTCACCTCCCATATAGTACAGTTGTTCTGATTCTTTAAGACCTCCTCACCTCCCATATAGTACAGTTGTTAAGACCTCCTCACCTCCCATATAGTATAGTTGTTAAGACCTCCTCACCTCCCATATAGTACAGTTGTTAAGACCTCCTCACCTCCCATATAGTACAATTGTTCTGATTCTTTAAGACCTCCCTCACCTCCATATAGTATTGTTTGATTCTTTAAGACCTCCTCACCTCCCATATAGTACAGTTGTTAAGACCTCCTCACCTCCCATATAGTACAGTTGTTCTGATTCTTTAAGACCTCCTCACCTCCCATATAGTACAGTTGTTCTGATTCTTTAAGACCTCCTCACCTCCCATATAGTACAGTTGTTAAGACCTCCTCACCTCCCATATAGTACAGTTGTTCTCCTCACCTCCCATATAGTATAGTTGTTAAGACTCCTCCTCCCATATAGTACAGTTGGTAAGACCTCCTCACCTCCCATATAGTACAGTTGTTCTGATTCTTTAAGACCTCCTCACCTCCCCATATAGTACAGTTGTTCTGATTCTTTAAGACCTCCTCAGTTGTTAACCTCCCATATAGTACAGTTGTTCTGATTCTTTAAGACCTCCTCACCTCCCATATAGTACAGTTGTTCTGATTCTTTAAGATTCCCATTTACAGTTGTTCTGAGACCTCCTCACCTCCCATATAGTACAGTTAAGACCTCCTCACCTCCCATATAGTATAGTTGTTAAGACCTCCCTCACCTCCCATATAGTACAGTTGTTCTGATTCTTTAAGACCTCCTCACCTCCCATATAGTTGTTCACCTCCCATATAGTACAATCTTTAAGACCTCCTCACCTCCCATATAGTACAGTTGTTAAGACCTCCTCACCTCCCATAGTATGTTCTGATAGACCTCCTCACCTCCCATATAGTTAAGACCTCCCTCACCTCCCATATAGTACAGTTGTTTAAGACCTCCTCACCTCCCATATAGTACAGTTGTTCTGATTCTTTAAGACCTCCTCACACTCCCATATAGTACAGTTGTTCTGATTCTTTAAGACCTCCTCACCTCCCATATAGTACAGTTGTTAAGACCTCCTCACCTCCCATATAGTACAGTTGTTCTGATTCTTTAAGACCTCCTCACCTCCCATATAGTACAGTTGTTAAGACCTCCTCACCTCCCCATATAGTACAGTTGTTAAGACCTCCTCCCCTCCCATATAGTACAGTTGTTTGATTCTTTAAGACCTCCTCACCTCCCCATATAGTACAGTTGTTTGATTCTTTAAGACCTCCTCACCTCCATATAGTACAGTTATTTCTGATTCTTTAAGACCTCCTCACCTCCCATATAGTACAGTTGTTCTGATTCTTTAAGACCTCCTCACCTCCCATATAGTACAGTTGTTCTGATTCTTTAAGACCTCCTCCACCTCCACTAGTACAGTTGTTCTGATTCTTTAAGACCTCCTCACCTCCCATATAGTATAGTTATTTAAGACCTCCCTCACCTCCATATAGTACAGTTGTTAAGACCTCCCTCACCTCCCATATA
>NW_025756359.1:0-6616 GCF_021184085.1 Oncorhynchus gorbuscha
TTTCCGGTCACAACTTGCAGGCTTGTTTTCGAATTGCTGTGCGTTTTGTTGCCAACCTATTTTGCTACCTGACAACTACCTGACAACTTTACGGGTTTCACTTTTTAATTACCGTTCATATATTTATTTTTTCCTCAACTTTTTCACTCCGGACGCTTTATCTGGACACGATTCGTCAGGACCTCCAACAGCCGAAGCTAAGTAGTAACATTAACATGATGCCTTCTAATTGCAGCCGCTGTGTGCTCGCCTTACGCGAGGATAGCTGTACTGCAAGCCCAGCTTCAGACGCAATCGTTAGGCAAGGGTAATTTCAGTGTAGGAAAGGATGAAACAGCGTCTGTGCCACCAGTAAGTACAGATAGTAGTATAAATCTGGCACAGTCCCCCGCGGCGGACAACTTTCTCACGGTTTCTGGAAGGAAATGCTGTAGGAACGCTCAACCGGTGTCGCTCATTCAGCAGACAGAAACTTTCAACCGGTTCTCCCCATTAAGCAGCGGGTCGGTGTCAGAGGCCGAGTCTTCTCTGGTCTCTACTCCTCCCGTTACGGGGTCTGAGACGCGAAGCTTCCACCATTAGCTCTGACAAATTGAAAACTCTAGTCATTGGCGACTCCATTACCCGCAGTATTAGACTTAAGCGAATCATCCAGCGATCATACACTGTTTACCCGGGGGGCAGGGCTACCGGCGTTAAGGCTAATCTGAAGATGGTGCTGGCTAAAGCTAAAACTGGCGAGTGTAGAGTATAGAGATATTGTTATCCACGTCGGCACCAACAATGTTAGGATGAAACAGTCAGAGATCACCAAAGCGCAACATAGCTTCTGCGTGCATATCAGCTAGAAAGATGTGTCGGCATCGAAAGTAATTGTCTCTGGCCCCCTCTCCCCAGTTAGGGGGGGAGTGATGAGCTCTACAGCAGAGTCTCACAACTCAATCGCTGGTTGAAAACTGTTTTCTGCCCCTCCCAAAGATAGAATTTGTAGATAATTGGCCCTCTTTCTGGGACTCACCCACAAACAGGACCAAGCCTGACCTGCTGAGGAGTGACGGACTCCATCCTAGCTGGAGGGTGCTCTCATCTTATCTGCCAACATAGACAGGGCTCTAACTCCTCTAGCTCCACAATGAAATAGGGTGCAGGCCAGGCAGCAGGCTATTAGCCAGCCTGCCAGCATAGTGGAGTCTGCCACTAGCATAGTTAGTGTAGTCAGCTCAGCTATCACCATTGAGACCGTGTCTGTGCCTCGACCTAGGTTGGGCAAAACTAAACATGGCGGTGTTCGCCTTAGCAATCTCACTAGGATAATGACCACCTCCATTCCTGTCATTACTGAAAGAGATCATGATACCTCACATCTCAAAATAGGACTACTTAATGTTAGATCCCTTCTTCAAAGCAATTCATAGTCAATGAACTAATCACTGATCATAATCTTGATGTGATTGGCCTGACTGAAACATGGCTTAAGCCTGATGAATTTACTGTGTTAAATGAGGCCTCACCTCCTGGCTACACTAGTGACCATCCCCCGTGCATCCCGCAAAGGCGGAGGTGTTGCTAACATTTACGATAGCAAATTTCAATTTACAAAAAAAATGATGTTTTCGTCTTTTGAGCTTCTAGTCATGAAATCTATGCAGCCTACTCAATCACTTTTTATAGCTACTGTTTACAGGCCTCTGGGCCATATGCAGCGTTTTCTCACTGAGTTCCCTGGTCCTATCAGACCTTGTAGTCATTGCAGATAATATTCTAATCTTTGGTGACTTTAATATTCACATGGAAAAGTCCACAGACCCACTCCCAAAAGGCTTTTGGAGCCATCATCGACTCAGTGGGTTTGTCCAACATGTCTCTGGACCCACTCACTCTCACAGTCATCGCTGGACTAGTTTTGTCCCATGGAATAAATGTTGTGGATCTTATTTTCCTCATAATCCTGGACTATCGGACCACCATTTTATTACGTTGCAATTGCAACAAATAATCTGCTCAGACCCCAACCAAGGAACATCAAAGTCGTGCTATAAATTCACAGACAACACAAAGATTCCTTGATGCCCTTCCAGACTCCCTCTGCCTACCCAAGGACGCCAGAGGACAAAAATCCGTTAACCACCTAACTGAGGATCTCAATTTAACCTTGCGCAATACCCTAGATGCAGTTGCACCCCTAAAAACTAAAAAATGTCTCATAAGAAACTAGCTCCCTGGTACACAGAAAATACCCGAGCTCTGAAGCAAGCTTCAGAAAATTGGAACAAAATGGCGCCACACCAAACTGGAAGTCTTCCGACTAGCTTGGAAGGACGGCACCGTGCAGTACCGAAGAGCCCTTACTGCTGCTCGATCGTCCTATTTTTTCTTAATTGAGAAAATAAGAACAATCCGAAATTCCTTTTTTGATACTGTGGCAAAGCTAACTAAAAAGCAGCATTCCCAAGAGAGGATGACTTGCACTTTAGCAGTGATAAATTCATGAACTATTTTGAGGAAAAGATTATGATTATTAGGAAAGCAAATTACTTAACTCCTCTTTAAACCTGTGTATTCTCCAAACCTCAGTTGTCCTGAGTCTGCACAACTCTGCCAGGACCTAGGATCAAGAGAGACGCTCAAGTGTTTAGTACTATATCTCTTGACACAATGATGAAAATAAACCTTCAAGCTGTATACTGGACCCTATTCCAACTAAACTACTGAAGAGCTGCTTCCTGTGCTTGGCCCTCCTATGTTGAACATAATAAACGGCTCTCTATCCACTGGATGTGTACCAAACTCACTAAAAGTGGCAGTAATAAAGCCTCTCTTGAAAAAGCCAAACCTTGACCCAGAAAATATAAAAACTATCGGCCTATATCGAATCTTCCATTCCTCTCAAAGATTTTAGAAGGCTGTTGCGCAGCAACTCACTGCCTTCCTGAAGACAAACAATGTATACGAAATGCTTCAGTCTGGTTTTAGACCCCATCATAGCACTGAGACGGCACTTGTGAAGGTGGCAAATGACATTTTGATGGCATCGGACCGAGGCTCTGCATCTGTCCTCGTGCTCCTAGACCTTAGTGCTGCTTTTGATACCATCGATCACCACATTCTTTTGAGAGATTGAAACCCAAATTGGTCTACGGACATGTTCTGGCCTGGTTTAGGTCTTATCTGTCGGAAAGATATCAGTTTGTCTCTGTGAATGGTTTGTCCTCTGACAAATCAACTGTACATTTCGGTGTCCCTCAAGGTTCTGTTTTAGGACCACTATTGTTTTCACTATATATTTTACCTCTTGGGGATGTTATTCGAAAACATAATGTAAACTTTCACTGCTATGCGGATGACACACAGCTGTACATTTCAATGAAACATGGTGAAGCCCCAAAATTGCCCTCGCTAGAAGCATGTGTTTCAGACATAAGGAAGTGGATGGCTGCAAACTTTCTACTATTAAACTCGGACAAAACAGAGATGATTGTTCTAGGTCCCAAGAAACAAAGAGATCTTCTGTTGAATCTGACAATTAATCTTAATGGTTGTACAGTCGTCTCAAATAAAACTGTGAAGGACCTCGGCGTTACTCTGGACCCTGATCTCTCTCTTTTGAAGAACATATCAAGACCATTTCGAGGACAGCTTTTTCCATCTACGTAACATTGCAAAAATCAAACTTTCTGTCCAAAAATGATGCAGAAAAATTAATCCATGCTTTTGTCACTTCTAGGTTAGACTACTGCAATGCTCTATTTTCCGGCTACCCCGGATAAAGCACTAAATAAACTTCAGTTAGTGCTAAATACGGCTCTTTAGAATCCTGACTAGAACCAAAAATTTGATCATATTACTCCAGTGCTAGCCTCTCTACACTGGCTTCCTGTCAAAGCAAGGGCTGATTTCAAGGTTTTACTGCTAACCTACAAAGCATTACATGGGCTTGCTCCTACCTACCTCTCTGATTTGGTCCTGCCATACATACCTACACGTACGCTACGGTCACAAGACGCAGGCCTCCTAATTGTCCCTAGAATTTCTAAGCAAACAGCTGGAGGCAGGGCTTTCTCTATAGAGCTCCATTTTTATGGAACGGTCTGCCTACCCATGTCAGAGGCGCACAAACTCGGTCTCAGCCTTTAAGTCTTTACTGAAGACTCATCTCTTCAGTGGTTCATATGATTGAGTGTAGTCTGGCCCAGGAGTGGGAAGGTGAACGGAAAGGCTCTGGAGCAGCGAACCGCCCTTGCTGTCTCTGCCTGGCCGGTTCCCCTCTTTCCCTGGGATTCTCTGCCTCTAACCCTGTTACGGGGCTGAGTCACTGGCTTGCTGGGGCTCTCTCGTGCCGTCCCTGGGGGGGTGCGTCACCTGGGTGGGTTGATTCACTGTTGTGGTCGGCCTGTCTGGGTCCCCCCTTGGGTTGTACCGTGTCGGGAGGTCTTTGTGGGCTATACTCGGCCTTGTCTCCCAGGATGGTAAGTTGGTGGTTGAAGATTTCCCTCTAGTGGTGTGGGGGCTGTGCTTTGGCAAAGTGGGTGGGGTTATATCCTTCCTGTTTGGCCCTGTCGGGGTGTTTCGGATGGGGCCACAGTGTCTCCTGACCCCTCCTGTCTCAGCCTCCAGTATTTATGCTGCAGTAGTTTATGTGTCGGGGGCTGGGTCAGTTTGTTTATCTGGGTACTTCTCCTGTCCTATTCAGGTGTCCTGTGTGAATCTAAGTGTGCGTTCTCTAATTCTCTCCTTCTCTCTTTCTTTCTCTCTCTCGGAGGACCTGAGCCTAGGACCATGCCCCAGGACTACCTGACATGATGACTCCTTGCTGTCCCCAGTCCACCTGGCCATGCTGCTGCTCCAGTTTCAGCTGACTGGGCCCTAGGACCATGTCCCAGGACTACCTGACATGAGGACTCCTTGCTGTCCCCCAGACCTGGCCATGCTCCTGCTCCAGTTTCAACTGTTCTGCCTTACTATTCAACCATGCTGGTCATTTATGAACATTTGAACATCTTGGCCACGTTCTGTTATAATCTCCACCCGGCACAGCCAGAAGAGGACTGGCCACCCCACATATGCTCTCTCTAATTCTCTCTTTCTTTCTCTCTCTCGGAGGACCTGAGCCCTAGGACCGTGCCCCAGGACTACCTGACATGATGGCTCCTTGCTGTCCCCAGTCCACCTGACTGTGCTGCTGCTCCAGTTTCAACTGTTCTGCCTTATTATTATTTGACCATGCTGGTCATTTATGAACATTTGAACATCTTGGTCATGTTCTGTTATAATCTCTACCCGGCACAGCCAGAAGAGGACTGGCCACCCCACATAGCCCGGTTCCTCTCTAGGTTTCTTCCTAGGTTTTGGCCTTTCTAGGGAGTTTTTCCTAGCCACCGTGCTTTTACACCTGCATTGTTTGCTGTTTGGGGTTTTAGGCTGGGTTTCTGTACAGCACTTTGAGATATCAGCTGATGTACGAAGGGCTATATAAATAAATTTGATTTGATTTGATTTGGTACATTAATACATTACTCTGTTGGTAAATTAATACAGTAATCTGTTGATACAATAATACAGTAATCTGTTGATACATTAATACAGTACTCTGTTGGTACATTGAATACAGTACTCTGTTGGTACATTAATACAGTAATCTGTTGATACATTAATACAGTAATCTGTTGGTACATTAATACAGTAATATGTTGATACATTGATAATACTCTGTTGGTACATTAATACAGTAATATGTTGATACATTAATACGGTAATATGTTGATACATTGATAATACTCTGTTGGTACATTAATACAGTAATATGTTGATACATTAATACAGTAATATGTTGATACATTAATACAGTAATATGTTGATACATTAATACAGTAATATGTAGATACATTAATAATACTATGTTGATACATTAATACTGTAATATGTTGATACATTAATACAGTAATATGTTGATACATTAATAATACTCTGATACATTGATAATACTCTGTTGGTACATTAATACAGTAATATGTTGATACATTAATACAGTAATATGTTGATACATTAATAATACTATGTTGATACATTAATACAGTAATATGTTGATACATTAATAATACTATGTTGGTACATTAATACAGTAATATGTTGATACATTAATAATACTCTGTTGATACATTAATACAGTAATATGTTGATACATTAATAATACTATGTTGGTACATTAATACAGTAATATGTTGATACATTAATACCGTAATATGTTGATACATTAATAATACTCTGTTGATACATTAATACAGTACTATCTTGATACATTAATAATACTCTGATACATTAATACAGTAATATGTTGATACATTAATACAGTAATATGTTGATACATTAATAATACTCTGTTGATACATTAATACAGTAAAATGTTGATACATTAATAATACTATGTTGGTACATTAATACAGTAATATGTTGGTACATTAATACAGTAATATGTTGATACATTAATAATACTATGTTGATACATTAATACAGTAATATGTTTAGTACATTAATACAGTAATATGTTGATACATTCATACTGTAATATGTTGATACATTAATAATACTATGTTGGTACATTAATACAGTAATATGTTGA
>NW_025756360.1:0-6614 GCF_021184085.1 Oncorhynchus gorbuscha
GACTAGTGGACAACTACACAGCTCTGCTCTACATGTGTCACTATAGGGCCTAGGTGACAGCTATACAGTAGGCAGAAATGTATAGAGTACCTACGTTGTAAAGGGGACTCCGTAAATAGGACTAGTGGACAACCACAGCTCTGCTCTACATGTGTACTATGAGGCCTAGGTGACAACTATACAGTAGGCAACGAAATGTATAAGAAGTACCTACGTTGTAAGGGGACTAGTGGACAACTACACAGCTCTGCTCTACATGTCACTATAGGGCCTAGGTGACAACTATACAGTAGGCACGGGAAATGTATAGAGTACCTACGTTGTTGTAAGGGGACTAGTGGACAACTACACAGCTCTGCTCTACATGTGTCACTATAGGGCCTAGGTGACAGCTATACAGTAGGCAACGGGAAATGTATAGATACCTACGTTGTAAGGGGACAAGTGGACAACTACACAGCTGCTCTACATGTGTCACTCTAGGAGCCTAGGTGACAACTATACACAGTAGGCAACAGGAAATGTATAGAGTACCTACGTTGTAAGGGGACTAGTGGACAACTACACAGCTCTGCTCTACATGTGTCACTAGGGGCCTAGGTGACAACTATACAGTAGGCAACGGGAAATGTATAGAGTACCTCGTTGTAAAGGGGACTAGTGGACAACTACACAGCTCTGCTCTACATGTGTCACTATAGGGGCTAGGTGACAGCTATACAGCAAACAGCAGGAAATGTATAGAGTACCTCGTTGTAAGGGGACAAGTGGACAACTACACAGCTCTGCTCTACATGTGTCACTATAGGGCCCTAGGTGACAGCTATACAGTAGGCAGCAGAGGAAATGTATAGAGTACCTACGTTGTAAGGGGACTCCGTAAAATAGGACTAGTGGACAACTACACAGCTCTGCTCTACATGTGTCACTATAGGGCCCTGGGTGACAACTATACAGTAGGCAACGAAATGTATAGGTACCTACGTTGTAAGGGGACTAGTGGACAACTACACAGCTCTGCTCTCTACATGTGTCACTATAGGGCCTAGGTGACAACTATACAGTAGGCAACGGGAAATGTATAGAGTACCTACGTTTTGTGAGGGGACTAGTGGACAACTACACAGCTCTGCCATGTGTCACTATAGGGCCTAGGTGACAGCTATACATAGGCAACGGGAAATGTATAGAGTACCTACGTTGTAAGGGGACAAGTGGACAACTACACAGCTCTGCTCTACATGTGTCACTATAGGGCCCTAGGTGACAGCTATACAGTAGGCAAGGGAAATGTATAGAAGTACCTACGTTGTGAGGGACTCCGTAAATAGGACTAGTGGACAACTACACAGCTCTGCTCTACATGTGTCACTATAGGGCCTAGGTGACAACTATACAGTAGGCAGGGAAATGTATAGAGTACCTCGTTGTAAGGGGACTAGTGGACAACTACACAGCTCTGCTCTACATGTGTCACTATAGGGCCTAGGTGACAGCTATACAGTAGGCAACGAAATGTATAGAAGTACCTACGGTGTAAGGGGACAAGTGGACAACTACACAGCTCTGCTCTACATGTGTCACTATAGGGCCCTAGGTGACAGCTATACAGTAGGAACGGGAAATGTATAGAGTACCTACGTTGTAAGGGGACTAGTGGACAACTACACAGCTCTGCTCTACATGTGTCACTATAGGGCCTAGGTGACAACTATACAGTAGGCAACGGAAATGTATAGAGTACCTACGTTGTAAGGGGACAAGTGGACAACTACACAGCTCTGCTCTACATGTGTCACTATAGGGCCTAGGTGACAGCTATACAGTAGGCAACGGGAAATGTATAGAGTACCTCGTTGTAAGGGGACTAGTGGACAACTACACAACTCTGCTCTACATGTGTCACTATAGGGCCTAGGTGACAGCTATACAGTAGGCAACGGGAAATGTATAGAGTACCTACGTTGTAAGAGGACTCCGTAAACCAGGACTAGTGGACAACTACACAGCTCTGCTCTACATGTGTCACTATAGGGCCTAGGTGACAACTATACAGTAGGCAACGGAAATGTATAGAGTACCTCGTTGTAAGGGGACTAGTGGACAACTACACAGCTCTGCTCTACATGTCACTATAGGGCCTAGGTGACAGCTATACAGTAGGCAAGGGAAATGTATAGAGTACCTACGTTGTAAGGGGACAAGTGGACAACTACACAGCTCTGCTCTACATGTGTCACTATAGGGCCTAGGTGACAGCTATACAGTAGACGGGAAATGTATAGAGTACCTACGTTGTAAGGGGACTAGTGGACAACTACACAGCTCTGCTCTACATGTGTCACTATAGGGCCTAGGTGACAGCTATACAGTAGGCAACGGGAAATGTATAGAGTACCTACGTTGTAAGGGGACTCCGTAAATAGGACTAGTGGACAACTACACAGCTCTGCTCTACATGTGTCACTATAGGGCCTAGGTGACAACTATACAGTAGGCAACGGGAAATGTATAGAGTACCTACGTTGTAAGGGGACTAGTGGACAACTACACAGCTCTGCTCTACATGTGTCACTATAGGGCCTAGGTGACAGCTATACAGTAGGCAACGGGAAATGTATAGAGTACCTACGTTGTAAGGGGACAAGTGGACAACTACACAGCTCTGCTCTACATGTGTCACTATAGGGCCCTAGGTGACAGCTATACAGTAGGCAACGGGAAATGTATAGAGTACCTACGTTGTAAGGGGACTAGTGGACAACTACACAGCTCTGCTCTACATGTGTCACTATAGGGCCTAGGTGACAGCTATACAGTAGGCAACGGGAAATGTATAGAGTACCTACGTTGTAAGGGGACAAGTGGACAACTACACAGCTCTGCTCTACATGTGTCACTATAGGGCCTGACAGCTTACAGTAGGCAACGGGGTGACAGCTATACAGTAGGCAACAGCCATACAGTAGGGGAAATGTATAGAGTACCTACGTTGTAAGGACTAGTGGACAACTACACAGCTCTGCTCTACATGTGTCACTATAGGCCTAGGTGACAGCTATACAGTAGGCAACGGAAATGTATAGAGTACCTACGTTGTAAGGGGACTCCATAAATAGGACAAGTGGACAACTACACAGCTCTACTCTACATGTGTCACTATAGGGCCCTAGGTGACAGCTATACAGTAGCCTCTTCAGTCTGTACTTACACCTTGAAAACAGAAGCTACTGTGAACAGGGTTGACACAGGAATGGGGTTGGGGTTATTTAATCCTTTATTTAACCAGGTGGCCAGTTGAGAACAAGTTCTCATTTACAACTGAGACCTGGCCAAGATAAAGCATTGCAGTGCGACAAAAACCAACTACACAGAATTACACATTGGATTAACAAACATACAGTCAAAACACAATAGAGAAATCTGTGTACAGCTTGTGTATATGTAGTACGTTTAGGGAGGCAAGGCAATAAATAGACCATAGTGGTGAAATAATGACAATTTAGCATTAACACTGGAGTGACGGATGTGCAGATGATGATGTGCAAGAAGAGATACTGGGGTGCAAAAGAGCAACAACAACAATTTGAGGTAGTTGGGTGGGCTATTTACAGATGGGCTATTTACAGATGGGCTATTTACAGATGGGCTGTTAACAGATGGGCTATTAACAGATGGGCTATTTACAGGTGAGCTATTTACAGATGGGCTGTTTACAGATGGGCTGTTAACAGATGGGCTATTTACAGATGGGCTGTGTACAGATGGGCTGTTAACAGATGGGCTGTTAACAGATGGGCTATTAACAGATGGGCTATTAACAGATGGGCTATTAACAGATGGGCTATTAACAGATGGGCTATTTACAGGTGAGCTATTTACAGATGGGCTGTTTACAGATGGGCTGTTAACAGATGGGCTATTTACAGATGGGCTGTTTACAGATGGGCTGTTTACAGATGGGCTATTTACAGATGGGCTGTTTACAGATGGGCTATTTACAGATGGGCTGTTAACAGATGGGCTATTTACAGATGGGCTATTTACAGATGGGCTGTTAACAGATGGGCTATTTACAGATGGGCTATTTACAGATGGGCTATTTACAGATGGGCTGTGTACAGATGGGCTGTTAACAGATGGGCTGTTAACAGATGGGCTATTAACAGATGGGCTATTTACAGATGGGCTGTGTACAGATGGGCTATTTACAGATGGGCTATTTACAGATGGGCTGTGTACAGGTACAGTGGTCTGTGAGCTGCTCTGACAGCTGATGATTAAAGTTAGTGAGGGAGATATGAGTCTCCAGCTTCAGTGATTTTGAAAGTCGTTCCAGTCATTGGCAGCAGAGAACTGGAAGGAAGGCGGCCAAAGGAGGTGTTGGCTTTGGGGATGACCAGTGAGATATACCTGCTGGAGCACGTCCTACGGGTGGGTGCTGGAGACCAGTGAGCTGAGATAAGGCGGGGCTTTACCTAGCAAAGACTTTTATAGATGACCTGGTTTGGCGAAAATGGGCGAGGGCCAGCCAACGAGAGCATACAGGTCACAGTGGTGGGTAGTATATTGGGCTTTGGTGACCAAACGGATGGCACTGGGATAGATTACATCCAAGTTGCGAGTAGAGTGTTGGAGGCAATTTTGTAAATGACATCGTTCACCTGTACCATCGTGTATTGTAGGCTTCATAGTTCCTGGTAGCAGTGGAGGCCCCATGGAGGGCCCCATGGAGGGCCATACAGTAGCTCAGATAGATAGATTGGCAGGAGGCACATATACACTGATTAGACCAGACATTAGGAACCCCCGAGAATTGCCCGCAGAACAGCCTCAGCTCGTGGGTCATGGGCTCTACAAGGTGTCGAAAGAAAGCGTTCCACAGGGATGCTGGCCCACGTTGACTCAGTGTTTCCTACAAACATGTTAAGTTGGCTGGATGTTCTTTGGGTGGTGGACCATTCTTCATACCCATGGCAAAACTGTTGAGTGTGAAAACCCAGCAGCGTTGCAGTTCTTGACACAAACCGGTGCACCTACTACCATACCCCGTTCAAAATAACTTAAATATTTTGTCTTGCCCATTCACCTCCCGAATGACACACACACACACAATCCATGTCTCACATTATCACACTCCCTTCATCAAAATACAC
Source organism: Oncorhynchus gorbuscha (assembly GCF_021184085.1). Lineage (NCBI taxonomy): Eukaryota > Metazoa > Chordata > Actinopteri > Salmoniformes > Salmonidae > Oncorhynchus > Oncorhynchus gorbuscha. The sequence goes on from NW_025756360.1 coordinate 5,157, forward strand.
TGGTTGAAGTGGATTTAACAAGTGACACCAATAAGGGGTCATAACTTTCACCTGGATTATCCAGACTTGTATGTGTCAGTTAGCGTTTGGCAGGCCAGTAACTTCCTCTTCATTTGACTGAGCTGGAGCCTTTCCACCCGTCCAGAGATAAGACACAGCTGAAACAATGGACTCAGGCAGTTGAATATTAAAGGTGCGGTCCACCGTGTGAGCTCGTCTTCACGGACACTGTCTTTTATTCAAAGTAGGAACCAGTAAACAGTCATGTTGTTGACCAGGTTATATTGTAGGTGACCTCATGTTGTTGACCAGGTTATACTGTAGGTGACCTCATGTTGTTGACCAGGTTATACTGTAGGTGACCCTCATGTTGTTGACCAGGTTATACTGTAGGTGACCTCATGTTGTTGACCAGGTTATACTGTAGGTGACCTCATGTTGTTGACCAGGTTATATTGTAGGTGACCTCATGTTGTTGACTAGGTTATATTGTAGGTGACCTCATGTTGTTGACCAGGTTATACTGTAGGTGACCTCATGTTGTTGACCAGGTTATACTGTAGGTGACCTCATGTTGTTGACCAGGTTATACTGTAGGTGACCTCATGTTGTTGACCAGGTTATACTGTAGGTGACCTCATGTTGTTGACCAGGTTATACTGTAGGTGACCTCATGTTGTTGACCAGGTTATACTGTAGGTGACCTCATGTTGTTGACCAGGTTATACTGTAGGTGACCTCATGTTGTTGACCAGGTTATATTGTAGGTGACCTCATGTTGTTGACCAGGTTATATTGTAGGTGACCTCATGTTGTTGACCAGGTTATATTGTAGGTGACCTCATGTTGTTGACCAGGTTATATTGTAGGTGACCTCATGTTGTTGACCAGGTTATACTGTAGGTGACCTCATGTTGTTGACCAGGTTATATTGTAGGTGACCTCATGTTGTTGACCAGGTTATATTGTAGGTGACCTCATGTTGTTGACCAGGTTATACTGTAGGTGACCTCATGTTGTTGACCAGGTTATACTGTAGGTGACCTCATGTTGTTGACCAGGTTATATTGTAGGTGACCTCATGTTGTTGACCAGGTTATACTGTAGGTGACCTCATGTTGTTGACCAGGTTATACTGTAGGTGACCTCATGTTGTTGACCAGGTTATACTGTAGGTGACCTCATGTTGTTGACCAGGTTATACTGTAGGTGACCTCATGTTGTTGACCAGGTTATACTGTAGGTGACCTCATGTTGTTGACCAGGTTATATTGTAGGTGACCTCATGTTGTTGACCAGGTTATATTGTAGGTGACCTCATGTTGTTGACCAGGTTATACTGTAGGTGACCTCATGTTGTTGACCAGGTTATATTGTAGGTGACCTCATGTTGTTGACCAGGTTATATTGTAGGTGACCTCATGTTGTTGACCAGGTTATATTGTAGGTGACCTCATG
>NW_025756361.1:0-5000 GCF_021184085.1 Oncorhynchus gorbuscha
TCCTGTATATAGCCATGTTATTACCTGGTACTCCCTGTATATAGCCATGTTATTACCTGGTACTCCCTGTATATAGCCATGTTATTACCTGGTACTTCCTGTACATAGCCATGTTATTACCTGGCACTCCCTGTAGCCATATTTTTACCTGGTACTTTCTGTATATAACCATGTTATTACCTGGTACTTCCTGTATATAGCCATGTTATTACCTGGTACTTCCTGTAGCCATATTTTTACCTGGTACTTCCTGTATATAACCATGTTATTACCTGGTACTTCCTGTATATAGCCATGTTACTACCTGGTACTTCCTGTATATAGCCATGTTATTACCTGGTACTTCCTGTACATAGCCATGTTATTACCTGGTACTTCCTGTACATAACCATGTTATTTCCTGGTACTTCCTGTATATAGCCATGTTATTACCTGGTACTCCCTGTATATAGCCATGTCATTACCTGGTACTCCCTGTATATAGCCATGTTATTACCTGGTACTCCCTGTATATAGCCATGTTATTACCGGGTACATCCTGTATATAGCCATGGTAATACCTGGTACTCCCTGTATATAGCCATGTTATTACCTGGTACTCCCTGTATATAACCATGTTATTACCTGGTACTCCCTGTATATAATGCCATGTTATTACCTGGTACTTCCTGTATATAGCCATGTTATTACCTGGTACTTCCTGTATATAACCATGTTATTACCTGGTACTTCCTGTATATAGCCATGTTATTAGCTGGTACTTCCTGTATATAGCCATGTTATTACCTGGTACTCCCTGTATATAGCCACGTTATTACCTGGTACTCCCTGTATATAGCCATGTTATTACCTGGTACTTCCTGTATGTAGCCATGTTATTACCTGGTACTCCCTGTATATAACCATGTTATTACCTCCCTGTATATAGCCATGTTATTACCTGGTAATACCAGAGTACGACCCTGCCTCACACAGGAAGCGGCGCAGGTCCTAATCCAGGCACTTGTCATCTCCCGTCTGGATTACTGCAACTCGCTGTTGGCTGGGCTCCCTGCCTGTGCCATTAAACCCCTTCAACTCATCCAGAACGCCGCAGCCCGTCTGGTGTTCAACCTTCCCAAGTTCTCTCATGTCACCCCGCTCCTCCGTTCTCTCCACTGGCTTCCAGTTGAAGCTCAGCATATCCACTTCTAAGACCACAGCACCTACGGAGCTGTGAGGGAGCAGCACCTCAGTACCTCCAGGCTCTGATCGGGCCCTACACCCAAACAAGGGCACTACGCTTCATCCACCTCTGGCCTGCCTAGCCTCCTACCACTGAGGAAGTACAGCCCCGCTCAGCCCAGTCAAAACTGTTCGCTGCCCTGGCCCCCAATGGTGGAACAAACTCCCTCACGACGCCAGGACAGCGGGTCAATCACCACCTTCCGGAGACACCTGAAACCCCACCTCTTTAAGGAATACCTAGGATAGGATAAGTAATCCCTCTCACCCCCCTAAGTTTTAGATGCACTTTTATTGTTAAAGTGACTGTCACTGGATGTCATAGGGGAATGCACTAATTTGTAAGTCGCTTCTGGATAAGAGCGTCTGCTAAATGACTTAAATGTAATGTAAATGTAATGTAATGTGGATAAATGTGTACTCCCTGTATATAGCCATGTTATTACCTGGTGCTTCCTGTATATAGCCATGTTATTACCTGGTACTCCCTGTATATAGCCATGTTGTTATGATAATTTGCTCCCTGTATATAGCCATGTTATTACCTGGTACTCCCTGTATATAACCATGTTGTTACCTGGTACTCCTGTATTCCATAGCCATGTTATTGCCTGGTGCTCCCTGTATGATAGCCGTATTACCGGTACTTCCTGTATGTAGCCATGTTATTACCTGGTACTCCCTGTATACAACCATGTTATTACCTCCCTGTATATAGCCATGTTATTACCTGGTACTCCCTGTATATAGCCATGTTATTACCTGGTACTCCCTGTATATAGCCATGTTATTACCTGTACTCCTGTATATAGCCATGTTATTACCTGGTACTCCCCTGTATATAACCATGTTATTACCTCCCTGTATATAACCATGTTATTACCTGGTACTCCTGCATATAGCCATGTTATTACCTGGTACTCCTGTATATAACCATGTTATTGCCTGGTACTCCTGTATATAACCATGTTATTACCTGGTACTCCCTGTATATGTTTCATGTTATTACCTGGTACTCCCTGTATATAACCATGTTATTACCTGGTACTCTCTGTATATAACCATGTTATTACCTGGTACTCCCTGTATATAACCATGTTATTACCTGGTACTCCCTGTATATAACCATGTTATTACCTGGTACTCCCTGTATCTTTTTCATCCTTTATCTTGTAAAACGACCCGTCAGTAAGCATTTCACTATTAGTCTACACCTGTTGTTTACCAAGCATGTGACATAAAAAATTGGATTTGATTTATATGAATACCCTATATCTCTGTCCTGTATTTCAGAGACAGCAGGGCCACACCCAGCGCTTCATCAGGGAGGTGAATACCACCAGCAAGGCCTGTGTTCTGTGGGATCTGGACGAGGAGACGGACTATATTATCCAGGTCCAGTCTATTGGTCTGTATGGAGAGAGTCAGGCCAGCAAGAGGGTCCACTTCAGAACCCTCAAGAAGTCTGACCGCTTCCTGTCCAACAGCTCCAACCAAGGTATTTTTACACTAACCCTGACCCCTAATGTTAAGCCCTAACCCTAACCCTGACCCCTCACCCTGACCCCTAACCCTGACCCCTAATCCTGACCCCTAACCCCTAACCCTGACCCCTAACCCTGACCCCTAACCATTCCCCACCAACAGCTCCAACCAAGGTACATTTACACTAACCCTGACCCCTAACCCCTACCATTCCCCACCAACAGCTCCAACCAAGGTACATTTACACTAACCCTGACCCCTAACCCCTACCATTCCCCACCAACAGCTCCAACCAAGGTACATTTACACTAACCCTGACCCCTAACCCTTTCCATTCCCCACAACAGCTCCAACCAAGGTAACCCTTACCCTACCCCTAATGTTGACCCTTTCTCTGACCCCAACTCCGACTCTGACCTTAAACATGACCCTAACTCCTTGCACTTGCACTTCAGTTTTATATAGAACCTTCATATGGGCTATGGGATTTGTGTGTTCGTTTTCCTTTATCCATTCAGTGTCTATTGTGACGTTTTAATGAGGTGCTGATCATAGAAAATGTCAATGTCATTGTAATTTACGGGTAATTAACAATGCCTGTTTATCGATGTCTGTCTAGGGCGGTATGGCTCTAGGGCCTTCGTTGCTGCATTACATAATGGAGCAGAAGTGTTTTGAGAGGCACATCATGTTCTATCACACCTGAGATACCTTCTGGAGAAACACCTCATGTTGTATCACACCTGAGATACCTTCTGGAGAGACACCTCATGTTCTATCACACCTGAGATACCTTCTGGAGAAACACCTCATGTTCTATCACATCTGAGATACCTTCTGGAGAGACACCTCATGTTCTATCACACCTGGCCCACCCCACCTGAGGTACCTTCTTGCCTGCAGGCACAGATAGAGAGGAAGCCCCTGTTTTAGAAAAGGACTGCCTGCTTTCTCTCTCTGCCTCTTTGTGGTGTTGTTGCATTTCTGCATGCAGATACAGAATGAGGCAGATACAGAATGGGGTAGACTGAGGCAGATACACAATGAGGTAGATACAGAATGAAGCAGATACGCAACGAGGTAGATACAGAATGAGGTAGAATGAGGTAGATACAGAATTTGACAGATACAGAATGAGATAGATACCGAATGAGGTAGAATGAGGCAGATACAGAAGGAGGTAGAATGAGGCAGACACAGAAGGAGATAGAATGAGGCAGATACAGAAGGAGGTAGAATGAGGCAGATGCAGAATGAGATAGAATGAGGCAGATACAGAAGGAGGTAGAATGAGGTAGATACAGAAGGAGGTAGAATGAGGCAGATACAGAAGGAGATAGAATGAGGCAGATACAGAAGGAGGTAGAATGAGGCAGATACAGAATGCAGATAGAATGACAGATACAGAATGAGGTTGATACAGAATGAGGTAGAATGAGGCAGATACAGAATGAGGTAGGTACTGAATGTGGTAGATACAGAATGAGGTAGAATGAGGCAGATATATAAGGAGGTAGAATGAGGTAGATACAGAATACGGTGGAATGAGGCAGATACAGAATGAGGAAGATACATAATGAAGTATAATGAGGCAAATACAGAAGGAGGTAGATACAGAATGAGGTAGATATAGAACGATGTAGATATAGAATGAGGTAGATAAAGAACGAGGTAGATAAAGAACGAGGTAGATACAGAATGAGGTAGATACAGAACAAGGTAGATACAGAACGAGGTAGATATAGAACGAGGTAGATACAGAACGAGGTAGATACAAAATGAGGTAGATACAGAATGAGGTAGATACAGAACGAGGTAGATATAGAGCAATTAGATAAAACGAGGTAGATGCAGAATGAAATTAGATACAGAGCGAGGTAGATACAGAATGAGAGTAGATACAGAATGAGGTAGATACAAACAGAGGTAGATACAGAACGAGAATTAGATACAGAATGAGAGTAGATACAGAACGGTAGATACAGAACGAGGTAGATGCAGAATGAGTTAAATACAGAATGAGGTAGAACGAGGCAGATACACAATGATGTAGATACATAACGAGGTAGAATAAGGCAGATACAGAATGAGGCAGAATGGGGCAGATACAGAATTAGGTAGTTACAGAATGAAGTAGATACAGAATGATATACATGCAGAATGAGGCAGATTACAGAATGAGGCAGATAAAGAATGAGGCTGGATGAGGCAGATACAGAATGAGGCAGGTACAGAATGGATTAGAATGAGGTAGATATAGAATGAGGCTGGATGAGGCAGATACAGAATGA
>NW_025756362.1:0-6612 GCF_021184085.1 Oncorhynchus gorbuscha
GCTGCACTGAGACGGTTCAGAAAAATTCAGGGCCGTCACAACTAGTAACCGGAAGGTTGCAAGTTCAAACCCCCGAGCTGACAAGGTACAACTCTGTCGTTCTGCCCCTGAACAGGCAGTTAACCCACTGTTCCCAGGCCGTCATTGAAAATAAGAATATGTTCTTAACTGACTTGCCTGGTTATAAAGGTAAAATATGTATATACAATTAGAACTCTAATTTACATACATTTAAATTCTCTTTAATATGATCTCTGTGGGAGAGTACCCCTAACCTCTAACAGACATGTACCCCTGACCCCTAACAGACATGTATTCCTGACCCCTAACAGGCATGTATCCCTGACCCCTAACCCCTAACAGACATGTATCTCTGACCCCTGACAGACCTGTATCCCCGACCCCTAACCCCTAACAGACATGTAACCCTGACCCCTAACAGACATGTATCCCTGACCCCTAACCCCTAACAGACCTGTATCCCTGACCCCTAACAGACATGTATCCCTGACCCCTAACCCCTAACAGACCTGTATCCCTGACCCCTAACAGACCTGTATCCCTGACCCCTAACAGACATGTATTCCTGACCCCTGACCCCTTACAGACATGTATCCCTGACCCCTAATCCTAACAGACATGTAACCCTGACCCCTAACCCTAACAGACATGTATTCCTGACCCCTAACCCCTTACAGACATGTATCCCTGACCCCTAACCCCTAACAGACCTGTATCCCTGACCCCTAACAGACATGTATTCCTGACTCTGACCCCTTACAGACATGTATCCCTGACCCCTAAACCTAACATACATGTAACCCTGACCCCTAACAGACATGTATCCCTGACCCCTAACCCCTAACAGACATGTATCCCTGACCCCAAACAGACATGTATCCCTGACCCATAACCCCTAACAGACATGTATCCCTGACCCCTAACCCCTTACAGACATGTAACCCTGACCCCTAACAGACATGTATCCCTGACCCCAAACAGACATGTATCCCTGACCCATAACCCCTAACAGACATGTATCCCTGACCCCTAACCCCTTACAGACATGTAACCCTGACCCCTAACAGACATGTATCCCTGACCCCAAACAGACATGTATCCCTGACCCCTAACAGACATGTATCCCTGACCCCTTACAGACATGTATCCCTGACCCCTAACAGACATGTATCCCTGACCCATAACCCCTAACAGACATGTATCCCTGACCCCTAACCCGAACCGACATGTATCCCTGACCCCTAACCCGAACCGACATGTATCCCTGACCCCAAACAGACATGTATCCCTGACCCCTAACCCCTTACAGACATGTATCCCTGACCCCTAACCCTAACCGACATGTATCCCTGACCCCTAACCCTAACAGACATGTATCCCTGACCCCTAACCCTTAAAATACATATTTGTCTGACCCCTAACCCCTAACAGACACGTACCATGGAACTAGAGAAAGCACCAGCTTTAATACTATGCTTACTGAATGTGTGTGTGTGTTTTACAGTTGTATCTGACGAGTGACCACAAGACCTTCCAGAAGGTGATTGCTATTTTTTTCATTGAAGGACTGACCCTTAACAGACATGAATCCCTGACCCCTAATAGACATGTAACCCTGACCCCTGACAGACATGTATCCCTGACCCTGACCCTAACAGACATGCCAACCTGACCCCTGACAGACATGTATCCCTGACCCTAACAGACATGTATCCCTGACCCCTGACCCCCTAACAGACATGGATCTCTGACCCCCTAACAGACATGTATCCCTGACCCCTGACCCCTAACAGACATGTATCTCTGACCCCTGACAGACATGTATCCTAGCCCCCTGGCCAGCTGGGCCTGCTGTCCTGACCCCTAACCTAACAGACGCTTGTATCCCTGACCCCTGACAGACATGTATCCCTGACCCCTAACAGACATATATCCCCTGACCCTAACAGACATGTATCCCTGACCCCTAACAGACATGTATCCCTGACCCCTGACCCCTAACAGACATGTATCCCTGACCCCTAACAGACGGATGTAACTATTTCTTTCATTGAAGGACTGCTTCATTCATGTCTCCTGGATTGTCTTCAGGCATTCTTCACTTAATCTTCATTTTTTTCTTACTTTATTTTTATCTCAGTTTTCTTTCTTATCGTTTCTGTGAGGTATATTTCAGCTAGGTTATGAAATATGCTTTGCAAATCAAGTTTGCTGTGATTTGAAGTGTGCCAAGAAGTCCCGCCTCCAGGAAGTGATCATGGAGCATCAGGCTAATTTCCTGTCCTGGTGGAAGGTTCTACACAATGACCCCCAGGAAAGACTGGAGCATGAGGGGCTGCCTGTTCCTGTACGTAAAGAAAACAACACACACACACACAGTTCTGTTATCAGTAGACCAGTTTATACCTTGTGGTGGCATGGGGTATTTGTGATCCGATCAACATTATCCAATCACTATCTGATCAACATTTGACGTGTCTACCCTTTGTTTTAAAGGTGTCCTTTTCTGTCTACTGTATACTGTGATAGACTTACCTGGTCCTCTCTCTATATGCAAAATTTATTTGACAGATATTTCTTTGAAAATATGATTTTTTGCCTACATTTTAGACATGCTTATTGATGCTATATGTCAAATGATTTGAGGGCAGTATAATGAGGGCGGTATAATGAGGGCAGTATAATGAGGGCAGTATAATGAGGGCGGTATATTGAGGCGGTATAATGAGGGCAGTATAATGAGGGCAGTATAATGATGGTTTGACCATCCAGATCTGTTTACACTTGTTAGATATCAGACACAGTGATATAACTCTGTGTCTCTCTACAGGTCCAACAGTAGAGTGATGTAACTCTGTGTCTCTCTACAGGTCAACAGTAAAGTGATATAACTCTGTGTCTCTCACAGGTCAACAGTAAAGTGATATAACTCTGCGTCTCAACAGGTCAACAGTAAAAGTGATATAACTCTGCGTCTCAACAGGTCAACAGTAAAGTGATATAACTCTGTGTCTCTACTGGAGTCAACAGTAAAGTGATGTAACTCTGTCTCTACAGGCCAACAGTAAAGTGATATAACTCTGTCTCTCTACAGGTCAACAGTAAAGTGATGTAACTCTGTCTCTCTACAGGTCAACAGTAAGTGATGTAACTCTGTCTCTACAGGTCAACAGTAAAGTGATATAACTCTGTGTCTCTACAGCCATCAACAGTAAAGTGATATAACTCTGTGTCTCTCTACAGGCCAACAGTAAAGTGATATAACTCTGTGTCTCCACAGGCCAACAGTAAAGTGATATAACTCTGTGTCTCTCTACAGGTCAACAGTAACGTGATATAACTCTGTGTCTCTACAGGCCAACAGTAAAGTGATATAACTCTGTGTCTCTCTACAGGTCAACAGTAAAGTGAAATAACTCTGTGTCTCTCTACAGGTCAACAGTAAAGTGATATAACTCTGCGTCTCAACAGGTCAACAGTAAAGTGATATAACTCTGTCTCTACAGGCCAACAGTAAAGTGATATAACTCTGTGTCTCTACAGGGCAACAGTAAAGTGATATAACTCTGTATCTACAGGCCAACAGTAAAGTGCTCATCTCCACTGCAAGACCAACCAGGCTCTAGCTGTTCTAGGACAACACATCCTGTGGTAAGACTTTATGACATTTCACATTAGAGAACCCTGTAAAGGTTACACAGGATAGAAGCAGCAGTTGTCTATGTTGTATTTTGTAGTAGTAATAGCAGTACTAGTATCTAATATTAAACCTATTCCTGCAGGACTCTGTATGGTACTACTAGTAGTAGTAATAGTAGTAGTTAGTGTTTCAACATAACTCCATATGGTAAAGAATATGAAGGGTAGTAGTAGTAGTAGTATTAGTTATATAGTGTATTATTTCAACAGAACTCCATATGAGGGATAGTAGTAGTATTAGTTATATAGTGTATTATTTCAACAGAACTCCATATGAGGATAGTAGTAGTAGTTATATAGTGTATTATTTCAACAGAACTCCATATGAGGTGACAGTAGTAGTAGTAGTATTAGTTATATAGTGTCTTATTTCAACAGAACTCCATATGAGGGATAGTAGTAGTAGTAAGTATTAGTTATATAGTGTATTATTTCAACAGAACTCCATATGAGGGATAGTAGTAGTAGTATTAGTTATATAGTGTATTATTTCAACAGAACTCCATATGAGGTGATAGTAGTAGTATTAGTTATATAGTGTATTATTTCAACAGTGAGGGATAGTAGTAGTAGTATATAGTTAGTGTATTATTTCAACAGAACTCCATATGAGGGATAGTAGTAGTAGTAGTATTAGTTATATAGTAGTTATATAGTGTATTATTTCAACAGAACTCCATATGAGGGATAGTAGTAGTAGTAGTATTAGTTATATAGTGTATTATTTCAACAGAACTCCATATGAGGGATAGTAGTAGTAGTAGTTATATAGTGTATTATTTCAACAGAACTCCATATGAGGGATAGTAGTAGTAGTTATATAGTGTATTATTTCAACAGAACTCCATATGAGGGATAGTAGTAGTAGTATTAGTTATATAGTGTATTATTTCAACAGAACTCCATATGAGGATAGTAGTAGTAGTAGTATTAGTTATATAGTGTATTATTTCAACAGAACTCCATATGAGGATAGTAGTAGTGTATTATTTAGAACTTATATAGTAGTAGTATTAGTTATATAGTGTATTATTTCAACAGAACTCCATATGAGGATAGATAGTAGTAGTATTAGTTATATAGTGTATTATTTCAACAGAACTCCATATGAGGGAGTAGTAGTAGTTATATAGTGTATTATTTCAACAGAACTCCATATGAGGTGACAGTAGTAGTAGTAGTAGTAGTAGTTATATAGTGTATTATTTCAACAGAACTCCATATGAGGGATAGTAGTAGTAGTAAGTATTAGTTATATAGTGTATTATTTCAACAGAACTCCATATGAGGGATAGTAGTAGTAGTATTAGTTATATAGTGTATTATTTCAACAGAACTCATATGAGGGATAGTAGTAGTAGTATTAGTTATATAGTGTATTATTTCAACAGAACTCCATATGAGGGATAGTAGTAGTAGTAGTTATATAGTGTATTATTTAGAACTCCATATGAGGGATAGTAGTAGTAGTTATATAGTGTATTATTTCAACAGAACTCCATATGAGGGATAGTAGTAGTAGTATTAGTTATATAGTGTATTATTTCAACAGAACTCCATATGAGGGATAGTAGTAGTAGTAGGGTATTATTTCAACAGTAGGGATAGTAGTAGTATTAGTTATATAGTGTATTATTTCAACAGAGACTCCATATGAGGGATAGTAGTAGTAGTAGTAGTATAGTTATATAGTGTAGAACTCCATATGAGGGATAGTAGTAGTAGTAGTTATATAGTGTATTATTTCAACAGAACTCCATATGAGGGATAGTAGTAGTATTAGTTATATAGTGTATTATTTCAACAGAACTCCATATGAGGGATAGTAGTAGTAGTAGTATTAGTTATATAGTGTATTATTATTTCAACAGAACTCCATATGAGGTGACAGTAGTAGTATTAGTTATATAGTGTATTATTTCAACAGAACTCCATATGAGGGATAGTAGTAGTAGTAGTTATATAGTGTATTATTTCAACAGAACTCCATATATGAGGGATAGTAGTAGTATTAGTTATATAGTGTATTATTTCAACAGAACTCATATGAGGATAGTAGTAGTATTAGTTATATAGTGTATTATTTCAACAGAACTCCATGAGGTGACAGTAGTAGTATTAGTTATATAGTGTATTATTTCAGCAGAACTCCATATGAGGGATAGTAGTAGAGGTGACAGAACTCCATATGAGGGATAGTAGTAGTATTAGTTATATAGTGTATTATTTCAACAGAACTCCATATGAGGGATAGTAGTAGTAGTAGTATTAGTTATATAGTGTATTATTTCAACAGAACTCATATGAGGATAGTAGTAGTAGTATTAGTTATATAGTGTATTATTTCAACAGAACTCCATATGAGGGATAGTAGTAGTATTATTAGTTATATAGTGTATTATTTCAACAGAACTCCATATGAGGATAGTAGTAGTAGTATTAGTTATATAGTGTATTATTTCAACAGAACTCCATATGAGGGATAGTAGTAGTATTAGTTATATAGTGTATTATTTCAACAGAACTCCATATGAGGGATAGTAGTAGTAGTAGTATTATTAGTTATATAGTGTATTATTTTCAAGCAGAACTTCATATGAGGGATAGTAGTAGTATTAGTTATATAGTGTATTATTTCAACAGAACTCCATATGAGGGATAGTAGTAGTATTAGTTATATAGTGTATTATTTCAACAGAACTCCATATGAGGATAGTAGTAGTAGTATTAGTTATATAGTGTATTATTTCAACAGAACTCCATATGAGGATAGTAGTAGTATTAGTTATATAGTGTATTATTTCAACAGAACTCCATATGAGGGAGTAGTAGTAGTATTAGTTATATAGTGTATTATTTCAACAGAACTCCATATGAGGGATAGTAGTAGTA
>NW_025756363.1:0-6612 GCF_021184085.1 Oncorhynchus gorbuscha
ACTGTAGACACTGACCATGAGACACTGTAGACACTGACCATGAGACACTGTAGACACTGGATACTGTAGACTCTGACCATGAGACACTGTAGACACTGACCATGAGACACTGTAGACACTGACCATGAGACACTGTAGACACTGTGACTACTGCAGACACTGTAGACACTGTAGACACTGTAGACACTGACCATGAGACACTGTAGACACTGTAGACACTGACCATGAGACACTGTAGACACTGTAGACACTGTAGACACTGTAGACACTGTAGACACTGTAGACACTGACCATGAGACACTGTAGACACTGTAGACACTGACCATGAGACACTGTAGACACTGTAGACACTGTAGACACTGTAGACACTGTAGACACTGACCATGAGACACTGTAGACACTGTAGACACTGACCATGAGACACTGTAGACACTGTAGACACTGTAGACACTGTAGACACTGTAGACACTGTAGACACTGTAGACACTGACCATGAGACACTGTAGACACTGACCATGAGACACTGTAGACACTGTAGACACTGTAGACACTGTAGACACTGTAGACACTGACCATGAGACACTGTAGACACTGTAGACACTGTAGACACTGCATGAGACACTGAGCCACTGAGACACTGTAGACACTGTAGACACTGTAGACACTGACCATGAGACACTGTAGACACTGACCATGAGACACTGTAGACACTGTAGACACTGTAGACACTGACCATGAGACACTGTAGACACTGTAGACACTGTAGACACTGACCATGAGACACTGTAGACACTGTAGACACTGTAGACACTGTAGACACTGTAGACACTGTAGACACTGTAGACACTGACCATGAGACACTGTAGACACTGTAGACACTGTAGACACTGACCATGAGACACTGTAGACACTGTAGACACTGTAGACACTGTAGACACTGTAGACACTGTAGACACTGTAGACACTGACCATGAGACACTGTAGACACTGTAGACACTGTAGACACTGACCATGAGACACTGTAGACACTGTAGACACTGACCATGAGACACTGTAGACACTGTAGACACTGTAGACACTGTAGACACTGTAGACACTGTAGACACTGACCATGAGACACTGTAGACACTGACCATGAGACACTGTAGACACTGTAGACACTGTAGACACTGTAGACACTGTAGACACTGACCATGAGACACTGTAGACACTGTAGACACTGTAGACACTGTAGACACTGACCATGAGACACTGTAGACACTGTAGACACTGTAGACACTGACCTAGACACTGTAGACACTGTAGACACTGACCATGAGACACTGTAGACACTGTAGACACTGTAGACACTGACCATGAGACACTGTAGACACTGTAGACACTGTAGACACTGACCATGAGACACTGTAGACACTGTAGACACTGTAGACACTGACCATGAGACACTGTAGACACTGTAGACACTGTAGACACTGTAGACACTGTAGACACTGTAGACACTGACCATGAGACACTGTAGACACTGTAGACACTGTAGACACTGACCATGAGACACTGTAGACACTGTAGACACTGTAGACACTGACCATGAGACACTGTAGACACTGTAGACACTGTAGACACTGTAGACACTGACCATGAGACACTGTGGACACTGTAGACACTGTAGACACTGACCATGAGACACTGTAGACACTGTAGACACTGTAGACACTGTAGACACTGACCATGAGACACTGTAGACACTGTAGACACTGACCATGAGACACTGTAGACACTGTAGACACTGTAGACACTGTAGACACTGACCATGAGACACTGTAGACACTGTAGACACTGTAGACACTGTAGACACTGTAGACACTGTAGACACTGACCATGAGACACTGTAGACACTGTAGACACTGTAGACACTGACCATGAGACACTGTAGACACTGTAGACACTGTAGACACTGACCATGAGACACTGTAGACACTGTAGACACTGTAGACACTGTAGACACTGTAGACACTGTAGACACTGACCATGAGACACTGTAGACACTGTAGACACTGTAGACACTGACCATGAGACACTGTAGACACTGTAGACACTGCATGAGACACTGTAGACACTGTAGACACTGTAGACACTGTAGACACTGACCATGAGACACTGTAGACACTGTAGACACTGTAGACACTGACCATGAGACACTGTAGACACTGTAGACACTGTAGACACTGACCATGAGACACTGTAGACACTGTAGACACTGTAGACACTGTAGACACTGACCATGAGACACTGTGGACACTGTAGACACTGTAGACACTGACCATGAGACACTGTAGACACTGTAGACACTGTAGACACTGTAGACACTGACCATGAGACACTGTGGACACTGTAGACACTGTAGACACTGTAGACACTGTAGACACTGTAGACACTGACCATGAGACACTGTAGACACTGTAGACACTGTAGACACTGACCATGAGACACTGTAGACACTGTAGACACTGAATGAATCTAAGATACGTCAAGAAATCTACAATTATTTTTGACGTTTTTGCTGATGATGTTTTAGTGGCGCAATTTTACATCAAACTAAGGTGTTTGGTGCCATATTTGTCAAATAAAAAATGGCGACGTGTTGTTGTCACGTATACTCCCTCTCCGGCCTCTAGGTCATCAGGCTGCTGATTATCCCACACAATTATGACCATCGTCTCGCGCATCTGCTCCTCATGACAATCACCTGGACTCCATCACCTCCTTGATTATCTTCTCTATATCTGTCACTCACCTGGACTCCATCACCTCCTTGATTATCTTCCCTATATCTGTCACTCACCTGGACTCCATCCCCTCCTTGATTATCTTCCCTATATCTGTCTCTCACCTGGACACCATCACCTCCTTGATTATCTTCTCTATATCTGTCTCTCACCTGGTCTCCATCCCCTCCTTGATTATCTTCTCTATATCTGTCACTCACCTGGACTCCATCACCTCCTTGATTATCTTCCCTATATCTGTCACTCACCTGGACTCCATCCCCTCCTTGATTATCTTCCCTATATCTGTCTCTCACCTGGACTCCATCACCTCCTTGATTATCTTCTCTATATCTGTCTCTCACCTGGTCTCCATCCCCTCCTTGATTATCTTCTCTATATCTGTCACTCACCTGGACTCCATCACCTCCTTGATTATCTTCTCTGTATCTGTCACTCACCTGGACTCCATCACCTCCTTGATTATCTTCTCTATATCTGTCACTCACCTGGACTCCATCACCTCCTTGATTATCTTCTCTGTATCTGTCACTCACCTGGACTCCATCACCTCCTTGATTATCTTCCGTCTATCTGTCTGTCACCTGGACTCCATCCCCTCCTTGATTATCTTCTCTATATCTGTCACTCACCTGGACTCCATCACCTCCTTGATTATCTTCTCTGTATCTGTCACTCACCAGGACTCCATCACCTCCTTGATTATCTTCTCTGTATCTGTCTCTCCCCTTGGTTCTTTCCTCAGGTGTTATTGACTCTGTTTTAATGTCAGTGCGTTGTTTATGTTTCGTGTTCATTGTTTCTTTTTTAAATTAAAACACTCAATTCCTGAACTTGCTTCCCGACTCTCAGCACAGTCGTTACAGTTGTCAGATGTAAACAAAGTTGAGTTGCTGGGCAGGTCTGTCTCACTGTCTATGTCAGCAGTACCGAAAGTAGGGGTCGCGACCCCATATGGGGTTGCCTGAAATGTGAATGGGGTCACTGGAGAATTTCCAAAATCCTGAGAGAAAAAAAATACATACGTTATAATATCATATTGGTATTTCAAAATCATTGTAATGTGGTTAACCTTAAAAATCTAAATGAAAGGTCTCCCGAGAGGCGCAGTGGTCTAAGGCACTGCATCGCTGTTATGCAGGTGAATGAGGACCCAAAAGCGACTTGGCGAAAACAGAGTCTTTAATCCAGTTAAAGGAAATAGCAATACTCCTAGACAAATCGGAGCGGTAAATAAAGCATAAAAACAATTTCACTCGTAATCACGAGAACTGACTGGAGACTCGATAATAAACTGCAGGTTGCCTCGGGAAGGCACTTGACCGTAGCAGACTCAGACACCTGCTCACCACGCAGCATCTGAGGGAAACACGACACGACAGGGCGATACAAAGACACAGCACGGTGAACAATATACAAGGATCCGACAGGGCAGAAACGGAAAACAAGGGGAGAAATAGGGACTAATCAGGGGAAAAGATAGGGAACAGGTGTGGGAAGACTAAATGATTGATTAGGGGAATAGGAACAGCTGGGAGCAGGAACGGAACGACAGAGAGAAGAGAGAGAGGGAGGGAGAGAGAAAAAGGGGAACGAACCTAAAAAGACCAGCAGGGGGAAAACGAACAGAAGGAAAAGCAAAATGACAAGACAATATAAGACAAAACATGACAGTACCCCCCCACTCACCGAGCGCCTCCTGGCGCACTCGAGGAGGAATCCTGGCGGCAACGGAGGAAATCATCAATAAGTGAACGGTCCAGCACGTCCCGAGACGGAACCCAACTCCTCTCCTCAGGACCGTAACCCTCCCAATCCACTAAGTATTGGTGACCCCGTCCCCGAGAACGCATGTCCATGATCCTACGTACCTTGTAAATAGGTGCGCTCTCGACAAGGACGGGAGGGGGGAGGGAAGACGAACGGGGTGCGAAGAAAGGGCTTGACACAGGAGACATGGAAGACAGGATGGACGCGACGAAGATGTCGCGGAAGAAGCAGTCGCACAGCGACAGGATTGACGACCTGGGAGACACGGAACGGACCAATGAACCGTGGAATCAACTTACGAGAAGCTGTCGTAAGAGGAAGGTTGCGAGTGGAAAGCCACACTCTCTGGCCGCAACAATACCTTGGACTCTTAATCCTACGTTTATTGGCGGCTCTCACAGTCTGTGCCCTGTAACGGCAAAGTGCAGACCTCACCCTCCTCCAGGTGCGCTCACAGCAGTGGACAAGCGCTTGAGCGGAGGGGAGGCGCTGGACTGACAGAGAAACAGGATGAAGACAGAGAAATGGTAGCAGACTACTCTCAAGAAACGGAAGATAACCCGGTAGCAGGCAGAAGGAAGCGAGTTGTGGGTATTCTGCCCAGGGGAGCTGTTCTGCTAGGCCTTAGGGGTTTCTGGAAAAGAGGCACCATTGGTATCTGTTGTCGTCACAATTGGCCTCTCTTGACCGTTAGACTGGGGATGAAACCCGGAAGAGAGAGAGACTGTGGTGCCCACCAAGTAAACGACAGAACTCCCTCCAAAACTGTGACGTGAATTGGGCCTCTGTGCCAAAACGGCGTCTAACGGGAGGCCATGAATTCTGAACACATTCGATGGTGATTGTGCCGTCTCCTTAGCGGAAGGAAGTTTAGCGAGAGGAATGAAATGTGCCGCCTTAGAGAACCTATAGAGCAACCCGTAGAATCTGATCTTCCTGGAGACAAAGGCAGACCGGTAATGAAGTCTAGGGCGATGTGAGACCATGGTCGAGAAGGAATGGGGAGCGGTCTGAGACGACCGGCAGGAGGAGAGTTACCTGACTTAGTCTGCGCGCAGTCCGAACAAGCAGCCACGAAACGGCGCGTGTCACGCTCCTGAGTCGGCCACCAAAAGCGCTGGCGAATAGACGCAAGAGTGCCTCGAACACCGGGATGACCAGCTAACTTGGCAGAGTGAGCCCACTGAAGAACAGCCAGACGAGTGGAAACAGGAACGAAAAGAAGGTTACTAGGACAAGCGCGCGGCGACGCAGTGTGCGTGAGTGCTTGCTTAACCTGTCTTTCAATTCCCCAGACTGTCAACCCGACAACACGCCCATAAGGAAGAATCCCCTCGGGATCAGTAGAAGCCACAGAAGAACTAAAAAGACGGGATAAGGCATCAGGCTTGGTGTTCTTGCTACCCGGACGGTAAGAAATCACAAACTCGAAACGAGCGAAAAACAACGCCCAACGAGCTTGACGAGCATTAAGTCGTTTGGCAGAACGGATGTACTCAAGGTTCTTATGGTCTGTCCAAACGACAAAAGGAACGGTCGCCCCCTCCAACCACTGTCGCCATTCGCCTAGGGCTAAGCGGATGGCGAGCAGTTCGCGGTTACCCACATCATAGTTGCGTTCAGATGGCGACAGGCGATGAGAAAAATAAGCGCAAGGAGGAACCTTATCGTCAGACTGGAAGCGCTGGGATAGAATGGCTCCCACGCCTACCTCTGAAGCGTCAACCTCGACAATGAATTGTCTAGTGACGTCAGGAGTAACGAGGATAGGAGCGGACGTAAAACGTTCTTTTAGAAGATCAAAAGCTCCCTGGGCGGAACCGGACCACTTAAAACACGTCTTGACAGAAGTAAGAGCTGTGAGAGGGGCAGCAACTTGACCGAAATTACGAATGAAACGCCGATAGAAATTAGCGAAACCTAGAAAGCGCTGCAACTCGACACGTGACCTTGGAACGGGCCACTCACTGACAGCTTGGACCTTAGCGGAATCCATCTGAATGCCTTCAGCGGAAATAACGGAACCGAGAAAAGTAACGGAGGAGACATGAAAAGA